>NW_027478622.1:0-300000 GCF_051014685.1 Ptiloglossa arizonensis | reverse complement strand
AAGGAATGGCTGAGAAACCATCAAAATTTTCGCAAGTCTGATACTCGAAAAAAATAACTGGAATGACCTAGGGGAAATGTACACACACCATTGTAATCGGGCGAGTTTCTACTTTCAGATGCAACAGGAATTTCTCTAGTTCGTCAATCCGATCGCGATATATGGGAGTTTGAAGATAAGGAATGGTTGATAAATCATCAAAATTTTCGCAAGTCTGATACTCGAAACCAATAACTCACAAAGGCCTAGGGGAAAAATACACATACGGTTGTAATCGGGCGAGTTTCTACTTTCAGATGCAACAGGAATTTCTCGAGTTCGTCAATCCGTTCGCGAGATATGGGAGTTTGAAATTAAGGAATGGTTGAGAAACCATCAAAATTTTCGCAAGTCTGATACTCGAAACCAATAACTGGAATGGCCTCGGGGAAAAGTACACACACCATTGTAATCTGGCCAGTTTCTACTTTCAGATGCAACATGAATTTCTCGAGTTCTTCAATCCGTTCGCGAGATATGGGAGTTTGAAGTTAAGGAATGTTTGAGGAACCATCAAAATTTTCGCAAGTCTGATACTCGAGACCAATAACTACAAAGGCCGAGGGGAAAAATACACATACTGCTGTAATCGGGAGAGTTTCTACTTTCAGATGCAACAGGAGTTTCTCGAGTTCGTCAATCCGGTCGCGAGATATGGGATTTTGAAGTTAAGGAATGGTTGAGAAACCATTAAAATGTTCGCAAGTCTGATACTCGAAACCAATAACTACTAAGGCCTAGGGGAAAAGTACACACACCATTGTAATCTGGCCAGTTTGTACATTCAGATGCAACAGGAATATTTCGGATTCGTCACTCCGTTCGCGAAATATCGGTGTTTAGAGTTAAGAGATGGTTGAGAAACCATCAACATTTTCGCAATTCTGATGCTAGAAACGAATAACTGGATGCCCTAGGGGAAAAGTACAGACACCATGGTAATCGGGCGAGTTTCTACTTTCAGATGCAACAGGAATTTCTCGAGTTCGTCAATCGGTTCGCGACATATGGGAGTTTGAAGTTAAGGAATGGTTGAAAAACCATCAAAATTATCGCAAGTCTGATACTCGAAACCAATAACTACAAAGGCCGAGGGGAAAAATACACATATCGTTGTAATCGGGAGAGTTTCTACTTTCAGATGCAACAGGAATTTCTCGAGTTCGTCAATCCGGTCGCGAGATATGGGAGTTTGAAGTTAAGGAATGGTTGAGAAGTCATCAAAATTTTCGCAAGTCTGATACTCGGAACCAATAACTACAAATACCGAGGGGAAAAATACACATACCGTTGTAATTGGGAGATTTTCTACTTTCAGATGCAACAGGAATTTCTCGAGTTTGTCAATCCGGTCGCGAGATATGGGATTTTGAAGTTAAGGAATGGTTGAGAAACCATCAAAATTTTCGCAAGTCTGATACTCGAAACCAATAACTGCAAAGGCCGAGGGGAAAAATACACATACCGTTGTAATCGGGAGAGTTTCTACTTTCAGATGCAACATGAATTTCTCGAGTTCGTCAATCCGGTTGCGAGATATGGGGGTTTGAAGTTAAGGAATGGTTGAGAAACCATCAAAATGTTCGCAAGTCTGATACTCGAAACCAATAACTACAAAGGCCTAGGGGAAAAGTACACACACCATGGTAATCGGGTGAGTTTCTACTTTCAGATGCAACAGGAATTTCTCGAGTTCGTCAATCCGTTTGCGAGATATGGGAGTTTGAAGTTAAGGAATGGTTGAAAAACCATCAAAATTTTCGCAAGTCTGATGCTCGAAACCAATAACTACTAAGGCCTAGGGGAAAAGTACACACACCATTGTAAGCGGGCCAGATTCTGCCTTCAGATGCAACAGGAATTTTTGGGATTCGTCAATCCGTTCGCGAGATATGGGAGTTTGAAGTTAAGGAATGGTTGAGAAACCATCAAAATTTTCGCTGGTCTGATACTCGATACCAATAACTGGAATGGCCTAGGGGAAAGTACACACACCATTGTAATCGGGCGAGCTTCTACCTTCAGATGCAACAGGAATTTCACGAGTTCGTCAATCCGTTCGCGAGATATGGCAGTTTGATGTTAAGGAATGGTTGAGAAACCATCAAAATTTTCGCAAGTCTGATACTCGAAACCAACAACTGGAATGGCCTATGGGAAAAGTACACACACCATTGTAATCTGGCCAGTTTCTACATTCAGATGCAACAGGAATTTCTCGAGTTCGACAATCCGTTCGCGAGATATGGGAGTTTGAAGTTTAGGAATGGTTGAGAAGCCATCAAAATTTTCGCAAGTCTGATACACGAAACCAATAACTACAAAGGCCTAGGGGAAAGTACACACACCATTGTAATCGGGCGAGTTTCTACTTTCAGATGGAACAGGATTTTCTCGAGTTCGTCAATCCGTTCGCGACATATGGGAGTTTGAAGTTAAGGAATGGTTGAAAAACCATCAAAATTTTCGCAAGTCTGATACTCGAAACCAATAACTACAAAGGCCGAGGGGAAAAATGCACATATCGTTGTAATCGGGCGAGTTTCTACTTTCAGATGCAACAGGAATTTCTCGAGTTCGTCAATCCGTTCGCGAGATATGGGGGTTTGAAGTTAAGGAATGGTTGAGAAGCCATCAAAATTATCGCAAGTCTGATACTCGAAACCAATAACTCACAAAGGCCTAGGGGAAAAGTACACACACCATTGTAATCTGGCCAGTTTGTACATTCAGATGCAACAGGAATATTTCGGATTCGTCACTCCGTTCGCGAAATATCGGTGTTTAGATTTAAGAGATGGTTGAGAAACCATCAAAATTTTCGCAATTCTGATGCTAGAAACGAATAACTGGATGCCCTAGGGGAAAAGTACAGACACCATGGTAATCGGGCGAGTTTCTACTTTCAGATGCAACAGGAATTTCTCGAGTTCGTCAATCCGTTCGCGACATATGGGAGTTTGAAGTTAAGGAATGGTTGAAAAACCATCAAAATTTTCGCAAGTCTGATACTCGAAACCAATAACTGGATGGCCTAGGGGAGAGGTACATACACCATGGTAATCGGGCGAGTTTCTACTTTCAGATGCAACATGAATTTCTCGAGTTCGTCAATCCGGTCGCGAGATATGGGGGTTTGATGTTAAGGAATGGTTGAGAATCCATCAAAATGTTCGCAAGTCTGATACTCGAAACCAATAACTACAAAGGCCTAGGGGAAAAGTACACACACCATGGTAATCGGGCGAGTTTCTATTTTCAGATGCAACAGGAATTTCTCGAGTTCGTCAATCCGTTTGCGAGATATGGGAGTTTGAAGTTAAGGAATGGTTGAAAAACCATCAAAATTTTCGCAAGTCTGATACTCGAAACCAATAACTGCGAAGGCCGAGGGGAAAAATACACATACCTTTGTAATCGGGAGAGTTTCTACTTTCAGATGCAACAGGAATTTCTCGAGTTCGTCAATCCGTTCGCGAGATATGGGAGTATGAAGTTAAGGAATGCCTGAGAAACCATCAAAATTTTCGCAAGTTTGATACTCGAAACCGATAACTGGAGCGGCCTATGGGAAAAGTACACACACCATTGTAATCTGGCCAGTTTCTACTTTCAGATGCAACAGGAATTTCTCGAGTTCCTCAATCCGGTCGCAAGATATGGGATTTTGAAGTTAAGGAATGGTTGAGAAACCATCAAAATTTTCGCAATTCTGATGCTAGAAACGAATAACTGGAATGGCCTAGGGGAAAGGTACTCACACCATTGTAATCGGGCGAGTTTCTACTTTCAGATGCAACAGGAATTTCTCGAGTTCGTCAATCCGTTCGCGAGACATGGGAGTATGAAGTTAAGGAACGGCTGAGAAACCATCAAAATTTTCGCAAGTCTGATACTCGAAAAAAATAACTGGAATGACCTAGGGGAAATGTACACACACCATTGTAATCGGGCGAGTTTCTACTTTCAGATGGAACAGGAATTTCTCGAGTTCGTCAATCCGTTCGCGAGATTTGGGGGTTTGAAGTTAAGGAATGGTTGAGAAGCCATCAAAATTATCGCAAGTCTGATACTCGAAACCAATAACTCACAAAGGCCTAGGGGAAAAGTACACACACCATTGTAATCTGGCCAGTTTGTACATTCAGATGCAACAGGAATATTTCGGATTCGTCACTCCGTTCGCGAAATATCGGTGTTTAGAGTTAAGAGATGGTTGAGAAACCATCAAAATTTTCGCAATTCTGATGCTAGAAACGAATAACTGGATGCCCTAGGGGAAAAGTACAGACACTATGGTAATCGGGCGAGTTTCTACTTTCTGATGCAACAGGAATTTCTCGAGTTCGTCAATCCGTTCGCGACATATGGGAGTTTGAAGTTAAGGAATGGTTGAAAAACCATCAAAATTTTCGCAAGTCTGATACTCGAAACCAATAACTGGATGGCCTAGGGGAGAGGTACATACACCATGGTAATCGGGCGAGTTTCTACTTTCAGATGCAACAGGAATTTCTCGAGTTCGTCAATCCGGTCGCGAGATATGGGAGTTTGAAGTTAAGGAATGGTTGAGAAGCCATCAAAATTTTCGCAAGTCTGATACTCGGAACCAATAACTACAAAGGCCGAGGGGAAAAATACACACACTGTTGTAATCGGGAGAGTTTCTACTTTCAGATGCAACAGGAATTTCTCGAGTTCGTCAATCCGGTCGCGACATATGGGATTTTGAAGTTAAGGAATGGTTGAGAAACCATCCAAATTTTCGCAATTCTGATACTCGAAACCAATAACTACAAAGGCCGAGGGGAACAATACACATACCGTTGTAATCGGGAGAGTTTCTACTTTCAGATGCAACAGGAATTTCTCGAGTTCGTCAATCCGGTCGCGAGATATGGGAGTTTGAAGTTAAGGAATGGTTGAGAAGCCATCAAAATTTTCGCAAGTCTGATACTCGAAACCAATAACTACAAAGGCCGAGGGGAAAAATAGACATACCGTTGTAATCGGGAGAGTTTCTACTTTCGGATGCAACAGGAATTTCTCGAGTTCGTCAATCCGGTCGCGAGATATGGGATTTTGATGTTAAGGAATGGTTGAGAAACCATCAAAATTTTCGCAAGTCTGATACTCGGAACCAATAACTACAAAGGCCGAGGGAAAAAATACACGTACCGTTGTAATCGGGAGAGTTTCTACTTTCAGATGCAACATGAATTTCTCGAGTTCTTCAATCCGTTCGCGAGATATGGGAGTTTGAAGTTAAGGAATGGTTGAGGAACCATCAAAATTTTCGCAAGTCTGATACTCGAAACCAATAACTACAAAGGCCGAGGGGAACAATACACTTACCGTTGTAATCGGGAGAGTTTCTACTTTCAGATGCAACATGAATTTCTCGAGTTCGTCAATCCGGTCGCGAGATATGGGAGTTCGTAGTTAAGGAATGGTTGAGAAACCATCAAAATGTTCGCAAGTCTGATACTCGAAACCAATAAATACTAAGGCCTAGGGGAAAAGTACACACACCATTGTAATCGGGCCAGATTCTGCCTTCAGATGCAACAGAAATTTTTGGGATTCGTCAATCCGTTCGCTAGATATGGGAGTTTGAAGTTAAGGAATGGTTGAGAAACCATCAAAATTTTCGCTGGTCTGATACTCGATACCAATAACTGGAATGGCCTAGGGGAAAGTACACACACCATTGTAATCGGGCGAGCTTCTACCTTCAGATGCAACAGGAATTTCTCGAGTTCGTCCATCCGTTCGCGAGATATGGGAGTTTGAAGTTAAGGAATGTTTGAGAAACCATCAAAATGTTCGCAAGTCTGATACTCGAAACCAATAACTGGATGGCCTAGGGGAGAAGTACATACACCATGGTAATCGGGCGAGTTTCTACTTTCAGATGCAACAGGAATTTCTCGAGTTCGTCCATCCGTTCGCGAGATATGGGAGTTTGAAGATAAGGAATGGTTGAGAAGTCATCAAAATTATCGCAAGTCTGATACTCGAAACCAATAACTCACAAAGGCCTAGGGGAAAAGTACACACACCATTGTAATCTGGCCAGTTTGTACATTCAGATGAAACAGGAATATTTCGGATTCGTCAATCCGTTCGCGAAATATCGGTGTTTAGAGTTAAGAGATGGTTGAGAAACCATCAAAATTCTCGCAATTCTGATGCTAGAAACGAATAACTGGATGCCCTAGGGGAAAAGTACACACACCATGGTAATCGGGCGAGTTTCTACTTACAGATGCAACAGGAATTTCTCGAGTTCATCAATCCGTTCGCGACATATGGGAGTTTGAAGTTAAGGAATGGTTGAGAAACAATCAAAATTTTCGCAAGTCTGATACTCGAAACCAATAACTACAAAGGCCGAGGGGAAAAATACACATACCGTTGTAATCGGGAGAGTTTCTACTTTCAGATGCAACATGAATTTCTCGAGTTCGTCAATCCGGTCGCGAGATATGGGGGTTTGAAGTTAAGGAATGGTTGAGAAACCATCAAAATGTTCGCAAGTCTGATACTCGAAACCAATAACTAGAAAGGCCTAGGGGAAAAGTACACACACCATGGTAATCGGGCCAGTTTGTACATTCAGATGCAACAGGAGTATTTCGGATTCGTCAATCCGTTCGCGAAATATCGGTGTTTAGAGTTAAGAGATGGTTGAGAAACCATCAAAATTTTCGCAATTCTGATGCTAGAAACGAATAACTCGATGCCCTAGGGGAAAAGTACACACCACTATGGTAATCGGGCGAGTTTCTACTTACAGATGCAACAGGAATTTCTCGAGTTCGTCAATCCGGTCGCGAGATATGGGAGTTTGAAGTTAAGGAATGGTTGAGAAACCATCAAAATTTTCGCAAGTCTGATACTCGGAACCAATAACTACAAAGGCCGAGGGGAAAAATACACATACCGTTGTAATCGGGAGAGTTTCTATTTTCAGATGCAACAGGAATTTCTCGAGTTCGTCAATCCGGTCGCGAGATATGGGATTTTGAAGTTAAGGAATGGTTGAGAAACCATCAAAATTTTCGCAAGTCTGATACTCGAAACCAACAACTGGAATGGCCTATGGGAAAAGTACACACACCATTGTAATCTGGCCAGTTTCTACATTCAGATGCAACAGGAATTTCTCGAGTTCGACAATCCGTTCGCGAGATATGGGAGTTTGAAGTTAAGGAATGGTTGAGAAACCATCAAAATTTTCGCAAGTCTGATACTCGAAATCAATAACTACAAAGGCCGAGGGGAGAAATACACATACCGTTGTAATCGGGAGAGTTTCTACTTTCAGATGCAACAGGAATTTCTCGAGTTCGTCAATCCGGTCGCGAGATATGGGATTTTGAAGTTAAGGAATGGTTGGGAAACCATCAAAATTTTCGCAAGTCTGATACTCGAAACCAATAACTACAAAGGCCTAGGGGAAAAGTACACACACCATTGTAATCGGGCGAGTTTCTGCCTTCAGATGCAACAGAAATTCTTGGGATTCGTCAATCCGTTCGCGAGATATGGGAGTATGAAATTAAGGAATGGTTGAGAAACCATCTAAATTTTCGCCGGTCTGATACTCGAAACCAATAACTCACAAAGGTCTAGGGGAAAAGTACACACACCATTGTAATCAGTCGAGCTTCTACCTTCAGATGCAACAGGAATTTCACGAGTTCGTAAATCCGTTCGCGAGATATGGCAGTTTGATGTTAAGGAATGTTTGAGAAACCATCAAAATTTTCGCAAGTCTGGTACTCGAAACCAACAACTGGAATGGCCTATGGGAAAAGTACACACAGAATTGTAATCTGGCCAGTTTCTACATTCAGATGCAACAGGAATTTCTCGATTTCGTCAATCCGTTCGCGAGATATGCGAGTTTGAAGTTAAGGAATTGTTGAGAAGCCATCAAAATTTTCGCAAGTCTGATACTCGAGATCAACAACTGGAATGGCCTATGGGAAAAGTACACACACCATGGTAATCGGGCGAGTTTCTACTTTCAGATGCAACAGGAATTTCTCGAGTTCGTCAATCCGTTCGCGAGATATGGGAGTTTGAAGTTAAGGAATGGTTGAAAAACCATCAAAATTTTCGCAAGTCTGATACTCGAAACCAACAACTCACAAAGGCCTAGGGGAAAAGTACACATACCGTTGTAATCGGGCGAGTTTCTACTTTCAGATGCAACAGGAATTTCTCGAGTTCGTCAATCCGTTCGCGAGATGTGGGAGTTTGAAATTAAGGAATGGTTGAAAAACCATCAAAATTTTCGCAAGTCTGATACTCGAAACCAATAACTCACAAAGGCCTAGGGGAAAAATACACATACGGTTGTAATCGGGCGAGTTTCTACTTTCAGATGCAACAGGAATTTCTCGAGTTCGTCAATCCGGTCGCGAGATATGGGAGTTTGAAGTTAAGGAATGGTTGAGAAACCATCAAAATTTTCGCAAGTCTGGTACTCGAAACCAACAACTGGAATGGCCTATGGGAAAAGTACACACACCATTGTAATCTGGCCAGTTTCTACATTCAGATGCAACCGGAATTTCTCGAGTTCGACAATCCGTTCGCGAGATATGGGAGTTTGAAGTTAAGGAATGGTTGAGAAACCATCAAAATTTTCGCAATTCTGATGCTAGAAACGAATAACTGGAATGGCCTAGGGGAAAGGTACACACACCATTGTAATCGGGCGAGTTTCTACTTTCAGATGCAACAGGAATTTCTCGAGTTCGTCAATCCGTTCGCGAGATATGGGAGTTTGAAGTTAAGGAATGGTTGAGAAACCATCAAAATTTTCGCAAGTCTGATACTCGAAATCAATAACTACAAAGGCCGAGGGGAGAAATACACATACCGTTGTAATCGGGAGAGTTTCTACTTTCAGATGCAACAGGAATTTCTCGAGTTCGTCAATCCGGTCGCGAGATATGGGATTTTGAAGTTAAGGAATGGTTAGGAAACCATCAAAATTTTCGCAAGTCTGATACTCGAGATCAACAACTGGAATGGCCTATGGGAAAAGTACACACACCATGGTAATCGGGCGAGTTTCTACTTTCAGATGCAACAGGAATTTCTCGAGTTCGTCAATCCGGTCGCGAGATATGGGAGTTTGAAGTTAAGGAATGGTTGAGAAACAATCAAAATTTTCGCAAGTCTGGTACTCGAAACCAACAACTGGAATGGCCTATGGGAAAAGTACACACACCATTGTAATCTGGCCAGTTTCTACATTCAGATGCAACTGGAATTTCTCGAGTTCGTCAATCCGTTTGCGAGATATGGGAGTTTGAAGTTAAGGAATGGTTGAAAAAACATCAAAATTTTCGCAAGTCTGATACTCGAGATCAACAGCTGGAATGGCCTATGGGAAAAGTACACACACCATGGTAATCGGGCGAGATTCTACTTTCAGATGCAACAGGAATTTCTCGAGTCCGTCAATCCGTTCGCGAGATATGGGAGTTTGAAGTTAAGGAATGGTTGAAAAACCATCAAAATTTTCGCAAGTCTGATACTCGAAACCAACAACTCACAAAGGCCTAGGGGAAAAGTACACATACCGTTGTAATCGGGCGAGTTTCTACTTTCAGATGCAACAGGAATTTCTCGAGTTCGTCAATCCGTTCGCGAGATATGGGAGTTTGAAATTAAGGAATGGTTGAAAAACCATCAAAATTTTCGCAAGTCTGATACTCGAAACCAATAACTCACAAAGGCCTAGGGGAAAAGTACACATACCGTTGTAATCGGGCGAGTTTCTACTTTCAGATGCAACAGGAATTTCTCGAGTTCGTCAATCCGGTCGCGAGATATGGGAGTTTGAAGTTAAGGAATGGTTGAGAAACAATCAAAATTTTCGCAAGTCTGGTACTCGAAACCAACAACTGGAATGGCCTATGGGAAAAGTACACACACCATTGTAATCTGGCCAGTTTCTACATTCAGATGCAACTGGAATTTCTCGAGTTCGTCAATCCGTTTGCGAGATATGGGAGTTTGAAGTTAAGGAATGGTTGAAAAAACATCAAAATTTTCGCAAGTCTGATACTCGAAACCAATAACTCACAAAGGCCTAGGGGAAAGTACACATACCGTTGTAATCGGGCGAGTTTCTATTCTCAGATGCAACAGGAATTTCTCGAGTTCGTCCATCCGTTCGCGAGATATGGGGGTTTGAAGTTAAGGAATGGTTGAGAAACCATCAAAATGTGCGCAAGTCTGATACTTGAAACCAATAACTACAAACGCCTAGGGGAAAAGTACACACACCATGGTAATCGGGCGAGTTTCTACTTTCAGATGCAACAGGAATTTCTCGAGTTCGTCAATCCGGTCGCGAGATATGGGAGTTTGAAGTTAAGGAATGTTTGAAAAAGCATCAAAATTTTCGCAAGTCTGATACTCGAAACCAATAACTCACAAAGGCCTAGGGGAAAGTACACACACCATTGTAATCTGGCCAGTTTGTACATTCAGATGCAACAGGAGTATTTCGGATTCGTCAATCCGTTCGCGAAATATCGGTGTTTAGAGTTAAGAGATGGTTGAGAAACCATCAAAATTTTCGCAATTCTGATGCTAGAAACGAATAACTGGATGCCCTAGGGGAAAAGTACACACACCATGGTAATCGGGCGAGTTTCTACTTTCAGATGCAACAGGAATTTCTCGAGTTCGTCCATCCGTTCGCGAGATATGGGAGTTTGAAGATAAGGAATGGTTGAGAAGCCATAAAAATTATCGCAAGTCTGATACTCGAAACCAATGTCTCACAAAGGCCTAGGGGAAAAGTACACACACCATTGTAATCTGGCCAGTTTGTACATTCAGATGCAACAGGAGTATTTCGGATTCGTCAATCCGTTCGCGAAATATCGGTGTTTAGAGTTAAGAGATGGTTGAGAAACCATCAAAATTTTCGCAATTCTGATGCTAGAAACGAATGACTGGATGCCCTAGGGGAAAAGTACACACACCATGGTAATCGGGCGAGTTTCTACTTACAGATGCAACAGGAATTTCTCGATTTCATCAATCCGTTCGCGACATATGGGAGTTTGAAGTTAAGGAATGGTTGAGAAACCATCAAAATTTTCGCTAGTCTGATACTCGAAACCAATAACTACAAAGGCCGAGGGGAAAAATACACATACCGTTGTAATCGGGAGAGTTTCTACTTTCAGATGCAACAGGAATTTCTCGAGTTCGTCAATCCGGTCGCGAGATATGGGAGTTTGAAGTTAAGGAATGGTTGAGAAACCATCAAAATTATCGCAAGCCTGATACTCGGAACCAATAACTACAAAGGCCGAGGGGAAAAATACACATACCGTTGTAATCGGGAGAGTTTCTACTTTCAGATGCAACAGGAATTTCTCGAGTTCGTCAATCCGGTCGCGAGATATGGGATTTTGCAGTTAAGGAATGGTTGGGAAACCATCAAAATTTTCGCAAGTCTGATACTCGAAACCAATAACTACAAAGGCCTAGGGGAAAAGTACACACACCATTGTAATCGGGCGAGTTTCTGCCTTCAGATGCAACAGAAATTCTTGGGATTCGTCAATCCGTTCGCGAGATATGTGAGTTTGAACTTAAGGAATGGTTGAGAAACCATCAAAATTTTCGCAAGTCTGGTACTCGAAACCAACAACGGGAATGGCCTATGGGAAAAGTACACACACCATGGTAATCGGGCGAGTTTCTACTTTCAGATGCAACAGGAATTTCTCGTGTTCGTCAATCCGTTCGCGAGATATGGGAGTTTGAAGTTAAGGAATGGTTGAGAAACCATCAAAATTTTCGCAAGTCTGATACTCGGAACCAATAACTACAAAGGCCGAGGGGAAAAATACATATACCGTTGTAATCGGGAGAGTTTCTACTTTCAGATGCAACAGGAATTTCTCGAGATCGTCTATCCGTTCGCGAGATATGGGAGTTTGAAGTTAAGGAATGGTTAAAAAACCATCAAAATTTTCGCAAGTCTGATACTCGAAACCAATAACTGGATTGGCCTAGGGGAAAAGTACACACACCATGGTAATCGGGCGAGTTTCTACTTTCAGATGCAACAGGAATTTCTCGAGTTCGACAATCCGTTCGCGAGATATGCGAGTTTGAAGTTAAGGAATGGTTGAGAAGCCATCAAAATTTTCGCAAGTCTGATACTCGAGACCAACAACTGGAATGGCCTATGGGAAAAGTACACACACCATGGTAATCGGGCGAGTTTCTACTTTCAGATGCAACAGGAATTTCTCGAGTTCGTCGATCCGTTCGCGAGATATGGGAGTTTGAAGTTAAGGAATGGTTGAAAAACCATCAAAATTTTCGCAAGTCTGATACTCGAAACCAATAACTCACAAAGGCCTAGGGGAAAAGTACACATACCGTTGTAATCGGGCGAGTTTCTACTTTCAGATGCAACAGGAATTTCTCGAGTTCGTCAATCCGGTCGCGAGATATGGGAGTTTGAAGTTAAGGAATGGTTGAGAAACCATCAAAATTTTCGCAAGTCTGATACTCGGAACCAATAACTACAAAGGCCGAGGGGAAAAATACATATACCGTTGTAATCGGGAGAGTTTCTACTTTCAGATGCAACAGGAATTTCTCGAGTTCGTCAATCCGGTCGCGAGATATGGGATTATGAAGTTAAGGAATGGTTGAGAAACCATCAAAATTTTCGCAAGTCTG
Source organism: Ptiloglossa arizonensis (assembly GCF_051014685.1). Lineage (NCBI taxonomy): Eukaryota > Metazoa > Arthropoda > Insecta > Hymenoptera > Colletidae > Ptiloglossa > Ptiloglossa arizonensis. Next base: position 287,217 of record NW_027478622.1, on the reverse strand, counting down.
GTACTCGAAACCAACAACGGGAATGGCCTATGGGAAAAGTACACACACCATGGTAATCGGGCGAGTTTCTACTTTCAGATGCAACAGGAATTTCTCGTGTTCGTCAATCCGTTCGCGAGATATGGGAGTTTGAAGTTAAGGAATGGTTGAGAAACCATCAAAATTTTCGCAAGTCTGATATTCGAATCCAACAACTCACAAAGGCCTAGGGGAAAAGTACACTTACCGTTGTAATCGGGCGAGTTTCTACTTTCAGATGCAACAGGAATTTCTCGAGTTCGTCCATCCGTTCGCGAGATATGGGAGTTTGAAGTTAAGGAATGGTTGAGAAACCATCAAAATTTTCGCAAGTCTGATACTCGAAACCAATAACTGGATTGGCCTAGGGGAAAAGTACACACACCATGGTAATCGGGCGAGTTTCTACTTTCAGATGCAACAGGAATTTCTCGAGTTCGACAATCCGTTCGCGAGATATGGGAGTTTGAAGTTAAGGAATGGTTGAAAAACCTTCAAAATTTTCGCAAGTCTGATATTCGAAACCAATAACTCACAAAGGCCTAGAGGAAAAGTACACATACCGTTGTAATCGGGCGAGTTTCTACTTTCAGATGCAACAGGAATTTCTCGAGTTCGTCAATCCGGTCGCGAGATATGGGAGTTTGAAGTTAAGGAATGGTTGAGAAACCATCAAAATCTTCGCAAGTCTGATACTCGAAACCAATAACTGGAATGCCCTAGGGGAAAAGAACACACACCATTGTAATCGGGCGAGTTTCTACTTTCAGATGCAACAGGAATTTCTCGAGATCGTCTATCCGTTCGCGAGATATGGGAGTTTGAAGTTAAGGAATGGTTAAAAAACCATCAAAATTTTCGCAAGTCTGATACTCGAAACCAATAACTGGATTGGCCTAGGGGAAAAGTACACACACCATGGTAATCGGGCGAGCTTCTACTTTCAGATGCAACAGGAATTTCTCGAGTTCGTCAATCCGTTCGCGAGATATGGGAGTGTGAAGTTAAGGAATGGTTGAAAAACCATCAAAATTTTCGCAAGTCTGATACTCGAAACCAATAACTCACAAAGGCCTAGGGCAAAAGTACACATACCGTTGTAATCGGGCGAGTTTCTACTTTCAGATGCAACAGGAATTTCTCGAGTTCGTCAATCCGGTCGCGAGATATGGGAGTTTGAAGTTAAGGAATGGTTGAGAAACCATCAAAATTTTCGCAAGTCTGGTACTCGAAACCAACAACTGGAATGGCCTATGGGAAAAGTACACACACCATTGTAATCTGGCCAGTTTCTACATTCAGATGCAACAGGAATTTGTCGAGTTCGACAATCCGTTCGCGAGATATGGGATTTTGAAGTTAAAGAATGGTTGGGAAACCATCAAAATTTTCGCAATTCTGATGCTAGAAACGAATAACTGGAATGGCCTAGGGGAAAAGTACACACACCATGGTAATCGGGCGAGCTTCTACTTTCAGATGCAACAGGAATTTCTCGAGTTCGTCAAACCGTTCGCGAGATATGGGAGTTTGAAGTTAAGGAATGGTTGAGAAACCATCAAAATTTTCGCAAGTCTGATACTCGAAACCAATAACTACAAAGGCCGAGGGGAGAAATACACATACCGTTGTAATCGGGAGAGTTTCTACTTTCAGATGCAACAGGAATTTCTCGAGTTCGTCAATCCGGTCGCGAGATATGGGAGTTTGAAGTTAAGGAATGGTTGAGAAACCATCAAAATTTTCGCAAGTCTGATACTCGGAACCAATAACTACAAAGGCCGAGGGGAAAAATACACATACCGTTGTAATCGGGAGAGTTTCTACTTTCAGATGCAACAGGAATTTCTCGAGTTCGTCAATCCGGTCGCGAGATATGGGATTTTGAAGTTAAGGAATGGTTGAGAAACCATCAAAATTTTCGCAAGTCTGATACTCGAAACCAATAACTGCAAAGGCCAAGGGGAAAAATACACATACCGTTGTAATCGGGAGAGTTTCTACTTTCAGATGCAACAGGAATTTCTCGAGTTCGTCAATCCGTTCGCGAGATATGGGAGTTTGAAGTTAAGGAATGGTTGAAAAACCATCAAAATTTTCGCAAGTCTGATACTCGAAACCAATAACTCACAAAGGCCTAGAGGAAAAGTACACATACCGTTGTAATCGGGCGAGTTTCTACTTTCAGATGCAACAGGAATTTCTCGAGTTCGTCAATCCGGTCGCGAGATATGGGAGTTTGAAGTTAAGGAATGGTTGAGAAACCATCAAAATCTTCGCAAGTCTGATACTCGAAACCAATAACTGGAATGCCCTAGGGGAAAAGAACACACACCATTGTAATCGGGCGAGTTTCTACTTTCAGATGCAACAGGAATTTCTCGAGATCGTCTATCCGTTCGCGAGATATGGGAGTTTGAAGTTAAGGAATGGTTAAAAAACCATCAAAATTTTCGCAAGTCTGATACTCGAAACCAATAACTGGATTGGCCTAGGGGAAAAGTACACACACCATGGTAATCGGGCGAGTTTCTACTTTCAGATGCAACAGGAATTTCTCGAGTTCGTCAATCCGTTCGCGAGATATGGGAGTGTGAAGTTAAGGAATGGTTGAAAAACCATCAAAATTTTCGCAAGTCTGATACTCGAAACCAATAACTCACAAAGGCCTAGGGCAAAAGTACACATACCGTTGTAATCGGGCGAGTTTCTACTTTCAGATGCAACAGGAATTTCTCGAGTTCGTCAATCCGGTCGCGAGATATGGGAGTTTGAAGTTAAGGAATGGTTGAGAAACCATCAAAATTTTCGCAAGTCTGGTACTCGAAACCAACAACTGGAATGGCCTATGGGAAAAGTACACACACCATTGTAATCTGGCCAGTTTCTACATTCAGATGCAACAGGAATTTCTCGAGTTCGACAATCCGTTCGCGAGATATGGGATTTTGAAGTTAAGGAATGGTTGGGAAACCATCAAAATTTTCGCAATTCTGATGCTAGAAACGAATAACTGGAATGGCCTAGGGGAAAGGTACACACACCATTGTAATCGGGCGAGTTTCTACTTTCAGATGCAACAGGAATTTCTCGAGTTCGTCAAACCGTTCGCGAGATATGGGAGTTTGAAGTTAAGGAATGGTTGAGAAACCATCAAAATTTTCGCAAGTCTGATACTCGAAACCAATAACTACAAAGGCCGAGGGGAGAAATACACATACCGTTGTAATCGGGAGAGTTTCTACTTTCAGATGCAACAGGAATTTCTCGAGTTCGTCAATCCGGTCGCGAGATATGGGAGTTTGAAGTTAAGGAATGGTTGAGAAACCATCAAAATTTTCGCAAGTCTGATACTCGGAACCAATAACTACAAAGGCCGAGGGGAAAAATACACATACCGTTGTAATCGGGAGAGTTTCTACTTTCAGATGCAACAGGAATTTCTCGAGTTCGTCAATCCGGTCGCGAGATATGGGATTTTGAAGTTAAGGAATGGTTGAGAAACCATCAAAATTTTCGCAAGTCTGATACTCGAAACCAATAACTGCAAAGGCCGAGGGGAAAAATACACATACCGTTGTAATCGGGAGAGTTTCTACTTTCAGATGCAACAGGAATTTCTCGAGTTCGTCAATCCGGTCGCGACATATGGCAGTTTGATGTTAAGGAATGGTTGAGAAACCATCAAAATTTTCGCAAGTCTGGTACTCGAAACCAACAACGGGAATGGCCTATGGGAAAAGTACACACACCATGGTAATCGGGCGAGTTTCTACTTTCAGATGCAACAGGAATTTCTCGAGTTCGACAATCCGTCCGCGAGATATGGGAGTTTGAGGTTAAGGAATGGTTGAGAAACCATCAAAATTTTCGCAATTCTGATGCTAGAAACGAATAACTGGAATGGCCTAGGGGAAAGGTACACACACCATTGTAATCGGGCGAGTTTCTACTTTCAGATGCAACAGGAATTTCTCGAGTTCGTCAATCCGGTCGCGAGATATGGGAGTTTGAAGTTAAGGAATGGTTGAGAAACCATCAAAATTTTCGCAAGTCTGATACTCGGAACCAATAACTACAAAGGCCGAGGGGAAAAATACACATACCGTTGTAATCGGGAGAGTTTCTACTTTCAGATGCAACAGGAATTTCTCGAGTTCGTCAATCCGGTCGCGAGATATGGGATTTTGAAGTTAAGGAATGGTTGAGAAACCATCAAAATTTTCGCAAGTCTGATACTCGAAACCAATAACTGCAAAGGCCGAGGGGAAAAATACACATACCGTTGTAATCGGGAGAGTTTCTACTTTCAGATGCAACAGGAATTTCTCGAGTTCGTCAATCCGGTCGCGACATATGGCAGTTTGATGTTAAGGAATGGTTGAGAAACCATCAAAATTTTCGCAAGTCTGGTACTCGAAACCAACAACGGGAATGGCCTATGGGAAAAGTACACACACCATGGTAATCGGGCGAGTTTCTACTTTCAGATGCAACAGGAATTTCTCGAGTTCGACAATCCGTCCGCGAGATATGGGAGTTTGAGGTTAAGGAATGGTTGAGAAACCATCAAAATTTTCGAAATTCTGATGCTAGAAACGAATAACTGGAATGGCCTAGGGGAAAGGTACACACACCATTGTAATCGGGCGAGTTTCTACTTTCAGATGCAACAGGAATTTCTCGAGTTCGTCAAACCGTTCGCGAGATATGGGAGTTTGAAGTTAAGGAATGGTTGAGAAACCATCAAAATTTTCGCAAGTCTGATACTCGAAACCAATAACTACAAAGGCCGAGGGGAGAAATACACATACCGTTGTAATCGGGAGAGTTTCTACTTTCAGATGCAACAGGAATTTCTCGGGTTCGTCAATCCGGTCGCGAGATATGGGATTATGAAGTTAAGGAATGGTTGAGAAACTATCAAAATTTTCGCAATTCTGATGCTAGAAACGAATAACTGGAATGGCCTATGGGAAAAGTACACACACCATGGTAATCGGGCGAGTTTCTACTTTCAGATGCAACAGGAATTTCTCGTGTTCGTCAATCCGTTCGCGAGATATGGGAGTTTGAAGTTAAGGAATGGTTGAAAAACCATCAAAATTTTCGCAAGTCTGATATTCGAATCCAACAACTCACAAAGGCCTAGGGGAAAAGTACACTTACCGTTGTAATCGGGCGAGTTTCTACTTTCAGATGCAACAGGAATTTCTCGAGTTCGTCCATCCGTTCGCGAGATATGGGAGTTTGAAGTTAAGGAATGGTTGAGAAACCATCAAAATTTTCGCAAGTCTGATACTCGAAACCAATAACTGGAGTGCCCTAGGGGAAAAGAACGCGCACCATTGTAATCGGACGAGTTTCTACTTTCAGATGCAACAGGAATTTCTCGAGATCGTCTATCCGTTCGCGAGATATGGGAGTTTGAAGATAAGGAATGGTTGAGAAGCCATAAAAATTATCGCAAGTCTGATACTCGAAACCAATGTCTCACAAAGGCCTAGGGGAAAAGTACACACACCATTGTAATCTGGCCAGTTTGTACATTCAGATGCAACAGGAGTATTTCGGATTCGTCAATCCGTTCGCGAAATATCGGTGTTTAGAGTTAAGAGATGGTTGAGAAACCATCAAAATTTTCGCAATTCTGATGCTAGAAACGAATGACTGGATGCCCTAGGGGAAAAGTACACACACCATGGTAATCGGGCGAGTTTCTACTTACAGATGCAACAGGAATTTCTCGATTTCATCAATCCGTTCGCGACATATGGGAGTTTGAAGTTAAGGAATGGTTGAGAAACCATCAAAATTTTCGCTAGTCTGATACTCGAAACCAATAACTACAAAGGCCGAGGGGAAAAATACACATACCGTTGTAATCGGGAGAGTTTCTACTTTCAGATGCAACAGGAATTTCTCGAGTTCGTCAATCCGGTCGCGAGATATGGGAGTTTGAAGTTAAGGAATGGTTGAGAAACCATCAAAATTATCGCAAGCCTGATACTCGGAACCAATAACTACAAAGGCCGAGGGGAAAAATACACATACCGTTGTAATCGGGAGAGTTTCTACTTTCAGATGCAACAGGAATTTCTCGAGTTCGTCAATCCGGTCGCGAGATATGGGATTTTGCAGTTAAGGAATGGTTGGGAAACCATCAAAATTTTCGCAAGTCTGATACTCGAAACCAATAACTACAAAGGCCTAGGGGAAAAGTACACACACCATTGTAATCGGGCGAGTTTCTGCCTTCAGATGCAACAGAAATTCTTGGGATTCGTCAATCCGTTCGCGAGATATGTGAGTTTGAAGTTAAGGAATGGTTGAGAAACCATCAAAATTTTCGCAAGTCTGGTACTCGAAACCAACAACGGGAATGGCCTATGGGAAAAGTACACACACCATGGTAATCGGGCGAGTTTCTACTTTCAGATGCAACAGGAATTTCTCGTGTTCGTCAATCCGTTCGCGAGATATGGGAGTTTGAAGTTAAGGAATGGTTGAAAAACCATCAAAATTTTCGCAAGTCTGATACTCGAAACCAACAACTCACAAAGGCCTAGGGGAAAAGTACACTTACCGTTGTAATCGGGCGAGTTTCTACTTTCAGATGCAACAGGAATTTCTCGAGTTCGTCCATCCGTTCGCGAGATATGGGAGTTTGAAGTTAAGGAATGGTTGAGAAACCATCAAAATTTTCGCAAGTCTGATACTCGAAACCAATAACTGGAGTGCCCTAGGGGAAAAGAACACGCACCATTGTAATCGGACGAATTTCTACTTTCAGATGCAACAGGAATTTCTCGAGATCGTCTATCCGTTCGCGAGATATGGGAGTTTGAAGTTAAGGAATGGTTAAAAAACCATCAAAATTTTCGCAAGTCTGATACTCGAAACCAATAACTGGATTGGCCTAGGGGAAAAGTACACACACCATGGTAATCGGGCGAGTTTCTACTTTCAGATGCAACAGGAATTTCTCGAGTTCGACAATCCGTTCGCGAGATATGCGAGTTTGAAGTTAAGGAATGGTTGAGAAGCCATCAAAATTTTCGCAAGTCTGATACTCGAGACCAACAACTGGAATGGCCTATGGGAAAAGTACACACACCATGGTAATCGGGCGAGTTTCTACTTTCAGATGCAACAGGAATTTCTCGAGTTCGTCGATCCGTTCGCGAGATATGGGAGTTTGAAGTTAAGGAATGGTTGAAAAACCATCAAAATTTTCGCAAGTCTGATACTCGAAACCAATAACTCACAAAGGCCTAGATGAAAAGTACACATACCGTTGTAATCGGGCGAGTTTCTACTTTCAGATGCAACAGGAATTTCTCGAGTTCGTCAATCCGGTCGCGAGATATGGGAGTTTGAAGTTAAGGAATGGTTGAGAAACCATCAAAATTTTCTCAAGTCTGATACTCGGAACCAATAACTACAAAGGCCGAGGGGAAAAATACATATACCGTTGTAATCGGGAGAGTTTCTACTTTCAGATGCAACAGGAATTTCTCGAGTTCGTCAATCCGGTCGCGAGATATGGGATTATGAAGTTAAGGAATGGTTGAGAAACCATCAAAATTTTCGCAAGTCTGATATTCGAATCCAACAACTCACAAAGGCCTAGGGGAAAAGTACACTTACCGTTGTAATCGGGCGAGTTTCTACTTTCAGATGCAACAGGAATTTCTCGAGTTCGTCCATCCGTTCGCGAGATATGGGAGTTTGAAGTTAAGGAATGGTTGAGAAACCATCAAAATTTTCGCAAGTCTGATACTCGAAACCAATAACTGGAGTGCCCTAGGGGAAAAGAACGCGCACCATTGTAATCGGACGAGTTTCTACTTTCAGATGCAACAGGAATTTCTCGAGATCGTCTATCCGTTCGCGAGATATGGGAGTTTGAAGTTAAGGAATGGTTAAAAAACCATCAAAATTTTCGCAAGTCTGATACTCGAAACCAATAACTGGATTGGCCTAGGGGAAAAGTACACACACCATGGTAATCGGGCGAGTTTCTACTTTCAGATGCAACAGGAATTTCTCGAGTTCGACAATCCGTTCGCGAGATATGGGAGTTTGAAGTTAAGGAATGGTTGAAAAACCATCAAAATTTTCGCAAGTCTGATACTCGAAACCAATAACTCACAAAGGCCTAGAGGAAAAGTACACATACCGTTGTAATCGGGCGAGTTTCTACTTTCAGATGCAACAGGAATTTCTCGAGTTCGTCAATCCGGTCGCGAGATATGGGAGTTTGAAGTTAAGGAATGGTTGAGAAACCATCAAAATCTTCGCAAGTCTGATACTCGAAACCAATAACTGGAATGCCCTAGGGGAAAAGAACACACACCATTGTAATCGGGCGAGTTTCTACTTTCAGATGCAACAGGAATTTCTCGAGATCGTCTATCCGTTCGCGAGATATGGGAGTTTGAAGTTAAGGAATGGTTAAAAAACCATCAAAATTTTCGCAAGTCTGATACTCGAAACCAATAACTGGATTGGCCTAGGGGAAAAGTACACACACCATGGTAATCGGGCGAGTTTCTACTTTCAGATGCAACAGGAATTTCTCGAGTTCGTCAATCCGTTCGCGAGATATGGGAGTGTGAAGTTAAGGAATGGTTGAAAAACCATCAAAATTTTCGCAAGTCTGATACTCGAAACCAATAACTCACAAAGGCCTAGGGCAAAAGTACACATACCGTTGTAATCGGGCGAGTTTCTACTTTCAGATGCAACAGGAATTTCTCGAGTTCGTCAATCCGGTCGCGAGATATGGGAGTTTGAAGTTAAGGAATGGTTGAGAAACCATCAAAATTTTCGCAAGTCTGGTACTCGAAACCAACAACTGGAATGGCCTATGGGAAAAGTACACACACCATTGTAATCTGGCCAGTTTCTACATTCAGATGCAACAGGAATTTCTCGAGTTCGACAATCCGTTCGCGAGATATGGGATTTTGAAGTTAAGGAATGGTTGGGAAACCATCAAAATTTTCGCAATTCTGATGCTAGAAACGAATAACTGGAATGGCCTAGGGGAAAGGTACACACACCATTGTAATCGGGCGAGTTTCTACTTTCAGATGCAACAGGAATTTCTCGAGTTCGTCAAACCGTTCGCGAGATATGGGAGTTTGAAGTTAAGGAATGGTTGAGAAACCATCAAAATTTTCGCAAGTCTGATACTCGAAACCAATAACTACAAAGGCCGAGGGGAGAAATACACATACCGTTGTAATCGGGAGAGTTTCTACTTTCAGATGCAACAGGAATTTCTCGAGTTCGTCAATCCGGTCGCGAGATATGGGAGTTTGAAGTTAAGGAATGGTTGAGAAACCATCAAAATTTTCGCAAGTCTGATACTCGGAACCAATAACTACAAAGGCCGAGGGGAAAAATACACATACCGTTGTAATCGGGAGAGTTTCTACTTTCAGATGCAACAGGAATTTCTCGAGTTCGTCAATCCGGTCGCGAGATATGGGATTTTGAAGTTAAGGAATGGTTGAGAAACCATCAAAATTTTCGCAAGTCTGATACTCGAAACCAATAACTGCAAAGGCCGAGGGGAAAAATACACATACCGTTGTAATCGGGAGAGTTTCTACTTTCAGATGCAACAGGAATTTCTCGAGTTCGTCAATCCGGTCGCGACATATGGCAGTTTGATGTTAAGGAATGGTTGAGAAACCATCAAAATTTTCGCAAGTCTGGTACTCGAAACCAACAACGGGAATGGCCTATGGGAAAAGTACACACACCATGGTAATCGGGCGAGTTTCTACTTTCAGATGCAACAGGAATTTCTCGAGTTCGACAATCCGTTCGCGAGATATGGGAGTTTGAGGTTAAGGAATGGTTGAGAAACCATCAAAATTTTCGCAATTCTGATGCTAGAAACGAATAACTGGAATGGCCTAGGGGAAAGGTACACACACCATTGTAATCGGGCGAGTTTCTACTTTCAGATGCAACAGGAATTTCTCGAGTTCGTCAAACCGTTCGCGAGATATGGGAGTTTGAAGTTAAGGAATGGTTGAGAAACCATCAAAATTTTCGCAAGTCTGATACTCGAAACCAATAACTACAAAGGCCGAGGGGAGAAATACACATACCGTTGTAATCGGGAGAGTTTCTACTTTCAGATGCAACAGGAATTTCTCGAGTTCGTCAATCCGGTCGCGAGATATGGGATTATGAAGTTAAGGAATGGTTGAGAAACCATCAAAATTTTCGCAAGTCTGGTACTCGAAACCAACAACGTGAATGGCCTATGGGAAAAGTACACACACCATGGTAATCGGGCGAGTTTCTACTTTCAGATGCAACAGGAATTTCTCGTGTTCGTCAATCCGTTCGCGAGATATGGGAGTTTGAAGTTAAGGAATGGTTGAAAAACCATCAAAATTTTCGCAAGTCTGATATTCGAATCCAACAACTCACAAAGGCCTAGGGGAAAAGTACACTTGCCGTTGTAATCGGGCGAGTTTCTACTTTCAGATGCAACAGGAATTTCTCGAGTTCGTCCATCCGTTCGCGAGATATGGGAGTTTGAAGTTAAGGAATGGTTGAGAAACCATCAAAATTTTCGCAAGTCTGATACTCGAAACCAATAACTGGAGTGCCCTAGGGGAAAAGAACGCGCACCATTGTAATCGGACGAGTTTCTACTTTCAGATGCAACAGGAATTTCTCGAGATCGTCTATCCGTTCGCGAGATATGGGAGTTTGAAGATAAGGAATGGTTGAGAAGCCATAAAAATTTTCGCAATTCTGATGCTAGAAACGAATAACTGGAATGGCCTAGGGGAAAGGTACACACACCATTGTAATCGGGCGAGTTTCTACTTTCAGATGCAACAGGAATTTCTCGAGTTCGTCAAACCGTTCGCGAGATATGGGAGTTTGAAGTTAAGGAATGGTTGAGAAACCATCAAAATTTTCGCAAGTCTGATACTCGAAACCAATAACTACAAAGGCCGAGGGGAGAAATACACATACCGTTGTAATCGGGAGAGTTTCTACTTTCAGATGCAACAGGAATTTCTCGAGTTCGTCAATCCGGTCGCGAGATATGGGATTATGAAGTTAAGGAATGGTTGAGAAACCATCAAAATTTTCGCAAGTCTGGTACTCGAAACCAACAACGTGAATGGCCTATGGGAAAAGTACACACACCATGGTAATCGGGCGAGTTTCTACTTTCAGATGCAACAGGAATTTCTCGTGTTCGTCAATCCGTTCGCGAGATATGGGAGTTTGAAGTTAAGGAATGGTTGAAAAACCATCAAAATTTTCGCAAGTCTGATATTCGAATCCAACAACTCACAAAGGCCTAGGGGAAAAGTACACTTGCCGTTGTAATCGGGCGAGTTTCTACTTTCAGATGCAACAGGAATTTCTCGAGTTCGTCCATCCGTTCGCGAGATATGGGAGTTTGAAGTTAAGGAATGGTTGAGAAACCATCAAAATTTTCGCAAGTCTGATACTCGAAACCAATAACTGGAGTGCCCTAGGGGAAAAGAACGCGCACCATTGTAATCGGACGAGTTTCTACTTTCAGATGCAACAGGAATTTCTCGAGATCGTCTATCCGTTCGCGAGATATGGGAGTTTGAAGATAAGGAATGGTTGAGAAGCCATAAAAATTATCGCAAGTCTGATACTCGAAACCAATGTCTCACAAAGGCCTAGGGGAAAAGTACACACACCATTGTAATCTGGCCAGTTTGTACATTCAGATGCAACAGGAGTATTTCGGATTCGTCAATCCGTTCGCGAAATATCGGTGTTTAGAGTTAAGAGATGGTTGAGAAACCATCAAAATTTTCGCAATTCTGATGCTAGAAACGAATGACTGGATGCCCTAGGGGAAAAGTACACACACCATGGTAATCGGGCGAGTTTCTACTTACAGATGCAACAGGAATTTCTCGATTTCATCAATCCGTTCGCGACATATGGGAGTTTGAAGTTAAGGAATGGTTGAGAAACCATCAAAATTTTCGCTAGTCTGATACTCGAAACCAATAACTACAAAGGCCTAGGGGAAAAGTACACACACCATTGTAATCGGGCGAGTTTCTGCCTTCAGATGCAACAGAAATTCTTGGGATTCGTCAATCCGTTCGCGAGATATGTGAGTTTGAAGTTAAGGAATGGTTGAGAAACCATCAAAATTTTCGCAAGTCTGGTACTCGAAACCAACAACGGGAATGGCCTATGGGAAAAGTACACACACCATGGTAATCGGGCGAGTTTCTACTTTCAGATGCAACAGGAATTTCTCGTGTTCGTCAATCCGTTCGCGAGATATGGGAGTTTGAAGTTAAGGAATGGTTGAAAAACCATCAAAATTTTCGCAAGTCTGATACTCGAAACCAACAACTCACAAAGGCCTAGGGGAAAAGTACACTTACCGTTGTAATCGGGCGAGTTTCTACTTTCAGATGCAACAGGAATTTCTCGAGTTCGTCCATCCGTTCGCGAGATATGGGAGTTTGAAGTTAAGGAATGGTTGAGAAACCATCAAAATTTTCGCAAGTCTGATACTCGAAACCAATAACTGGAGTGCCCTAGGGGAAAAGAACACGCACCATTGTAATCGGACGAATTTCTACTTTCAGATGCAACAGGAATTTCTCGAGATCGTCTATCCGTTCGCGAGATATGGGAGTTTGAAGTTAAGGAATGGTTAAAAAACCATCAAAATTTTCGCAAGTCTGATACTCGAAACCAATAACTGGATTGGCCTAGGGGAAAAGTACACACACCATGGTAATCGGGCGAGTTTCTACTTTCAGATGCAACAGGAATTTCTCGAGTTCGACAATCCGTTCGCGAGATATGCGAGTTTGAAGTTAAGGAATGGTTGAGAAGCCATCAAAATTTTCGCAAGTCTGATACTCGAGACCAACAACTGGAATGGCCTATGGGAAAAGTACACACACCATGGTAATCGGGCGAGTTTCTACTTTCAGATGCAACAGGAATTTCTCGAGTTCGTCGATCCGTTCGCGAGATATGGGAGTTTGAAGTTAAGGAATGGTTGAAAAACCATCAAAATTTTCGCAAGTCTGATACTCGAAACCAATAACTCACAAAGGCCTAGGGGAAAAGTACACATACCGTTGTAATCGGGCGAGTTTCTACTTTCAGATGCAACAGGAATTTCTCGAGTTCGTCAATCCGGTCGCGAGATATGGGAGTTTGAAGTTAAGGAATGGTTGAGAAACCATCAAAATTTTCGCAAGTCTGATACTCGAAACCAATAACTGGAGTGCCCTAGGGGAAAAGAACGCGCACCATTGTAATCGGACGAGTTTCTACTTTCAGATGCAACAGGAATTTCTCGAGATCGTCTATCCGTTCGCGAGATATGGGAGTTTGAAGATAAGGAATGGTTGAGAAGCCATAAAAATTATCGCAAGTCTGATACTCGAAACCAATGTCTCACAAAGGCCTAGGGGAAAAGTACACACACCATTGTAATCTGGCCAGTTTGTACATTCAGATGCAACAGGAGTATTTCGGATTCGTCAATCCGTTCGCGAAATATCGGTGTTTAGAGTTAAGAGATGGTTGAGAAACCATCAAAATTTTCGCTAGTCTGATACTCGAAACCAATAACTACAAAGGCCTAGGGGAAAAGTACACACACCATTGTAATCGGGCGAGTTTCTGCCTTCAGATGCAACAGAAATTCTTGGGATTCGTCAATCCGTTCGCGAGATATGTGAGTTTGAAGTTAAGGAATGGTTGAGAAACCATCAAAATTTTCGCAAGTCTGGTACTCGAAACCAACAACGGGAATGGCCTATGGGAAAAGTACACACACCATGGTAATCGGGCGAGTTTCTACTTTCAGATGCAACAGGAATTTCTCGTGTTCGTCAATCCGTTCGCGAGATATGGGAGTTTGAAGTTAAGGAATGGTTGAAAAACCATCAAAATTTTCGCAAGTCTGATACTCGAAACCAACAACTCACAAAGGCCTAGGGGAAAAGTACACTTACCGTTGTAATCGGGCGAGTTTCTACTTTCAGATGCAACAGGAATTTCTCGAGTTCGTCCATCCGTTCGCGAGATATGGGAGTTTGAAGTTAAGGAATGGTTGAGAAACCATCAAAATTTTCGCAAGTCTGATACTCGAAACCAATAACTGGAGTGCCCTAGGGGAAAAGAACACGCACCATTGTAATCGGACGAATTTCTACTTTCAGATGCAACAGGAATTTCTCGAGATCGTCTATCCGTTCGCGAGATATGGGAGTTTGAAGTTAAGGAATGGTTAAAAAACCATCAAAATTTTCGCAAGTCTGATACTCGAAACCAATAACTGGATTGGCCTAGGGGAAAAGTACACACACCATGGTAATCGGGCGAGTTTCTACTTTCAGATGCAACAGGAATTTCTCGAGTTCGACAATCCGTTCGCGAGATATGCGAGTTTGAAGTTAAGGAATGGTTGAGAAGCCATCAAAATTTTCGCAAGTCTGATACTCGAGACCAACAACTGGAATGGCCTATGGGAAAAGTACACACACCATGGTAATCGGGCGAGTTTCTACTTTCAGATGCAACAGGAATTTCTCGAGTTCGTCGATCCGTTCGCGAGATATGGGAGTTTGAAGTTAAGGAATGGTTGAAAAACCATCAAAATTTTCGCAAGTCTGATACTCGAAACCAATAACTCACAAAGGCCTAGGGGAAAAGTACACATACCGTTGTAATCGGGCGAGTTTCTACTTTCAGATGCAACAGGAATTTCTCGAGTTCGTCAATCCGGTCGCGAGATATGGGAGTTTGAAGTTAAGGAATGGTTGAGAAACCATCAAAATTTTCGCAAGTCTGATACTCGGAACCAATAACTACAAAGGCCGAGGGGAAAAATACATATACCGTTGTAATCGGGAGAGTTTCTACTTTCAGATGCAACAGGAATTTCTCGAGTTCGTCAATCCGGTCGCGAGATATGGGATTATGAAGTTAAGGAATGGTTGAGAAACCATCAAAATTTTCGCAAGTCTGATATTCGAATCCAACAACTCACAAAGGCCTAGGGGAAAAGTACACTTACCGTTGTAATCGGGCGAGTTTCTACTTTCAGATGCAACAGGAATTTCTCGAGTTCGTCCATCCGTTCGCGAGATATGGGAGTTTGAAGTTAAGGAATGGTTGAGAAACCATCAAAATTTTCGCAAGTCTGATATTCGAATCCAACAACTCACAAAGGCCTAGGGGAAAAGTACACTTACCGTTGTAATCGGGCGAGTTTCTACTTTCAGATGCAACAGGAATTTCTCGAGTTCGTCCATCCGTTCGCGAGATATGGGAGTTTGAAGTTAAGGAATGGTTGAGAAACCATCAAAATTTTCGCAAGTCTGATACTCGAAACCAATAACTGGATTGGCCTAGGGGAAAAGTACACACACCATGGTAATCGGGCGAGTTTCTACTTTCAGATGCAACAGGAATTTCTCGAGTTCGACAATCCGTTCGCGAGATATGGGAGTTTGAAGTTAAGGAATGGTTGAAAAACCTTCAAAATTTTCGCAAGTCTGATACTCGAAACCAATAACTCACAAAGGCCTAGAGGAAAAGTACACATACCGTTGTAATCGGGCGAGTTTCTACTTTCAGATGCAACAGGAATTTCTCGAGTTCGTCAATCCGGTCGCGAGATATGGGAGTTTGAAGTTAAGGAATGGTTGAGAAACCATCAAAATCTTCGCAAGTCTGATACTCGAAACCAATAACTGGAATGCCCTAGGGGAAAAGAACACACACCATTGTAATCGGGCGAGTTTCTACTTTCAGATGCAACAGGAATTTCTCGAGATCGTCTATCCGTTCGCGAGATATGGGAGTTTGAAGTTAAGGAATGGTTAAAAAACCATCAAAATTTTCGCAAGTCTGATACTCGAAACCAATAACTGGATTGGCCTAGGGGAAAAGTACACACACCATGGTAATCGGGCGAGCTTCTACTTTCAGATGCAACAGGAATTTCTCGAGTTCGTCAATCCGTTCGCGAGATATGGGAGTGTGAAGTTAAGGAATGGTTGAAAAACCATCAAAATTTTCGCAAGTCTGATACTCGAAACCAATAACTCACAAAGGCCTAGGGCAAAAGTACACATACCGTTGTAATCGGGCGAGTTTCTACTTTCAGATGCAACAGGAATTTCTCGAGTTCGTCAATCCGGTCGCGAGATATGGGAGTTTGAAGTTAAGGAATGGTTGAGAAACCATCAAAATTTTCGCAAGTCTGGTACTCGAAACCAACAACTGGAATGGCCTATGGGAAAAGTACACACACCATTGTAATCTGGCCAGTTTCTACATTCAGATGCAACAGGAATTTCTCGAGTTCGACAATCCGTTCGCGAGATATGGGATTTTGAAGTTAAGGAATGGTTGGGAAACCATCAAAATTTTCGCAATTCTGATGCTAGAAACGAATAACTGGAATGGCCTAGGGGAAAGGTACACACACCATTGTAATCGGGCGAGTTTCTACTTTCAGATGCAACAGGAATTTCTCGAGTTCGTCAAACCGTTCGCGAGATATGGGAGTTTGAAGTTAAGGAATGGTTGAGAAACCATCAAAATTTTCGCAAGTCTGATACTCGAAACCAATAACTACAAAGGCCGAGGGGAGAAATACACATACCGTTGTAATCGGGAGGGTTTCTACTTTCAGATGCAACAGGAATTTCTCGAGTTCGTCAATCCGGTCGCGAGATATGGGAGTTTGAAGTTAAGGAATGGTTGAGAAACCATCAAAATTTTCGCAAGTCTGATACTCGGAACCAATAACTACAAAGGCCGAGGGGAAAAATACACATACCGTTGTAATCGGGAGAGTTTCTACTTTCAGATGCAACAGGAATTTCTCGAGTTCGTCAATCCGGTCGCGAGATATGGGATTTTGAAGTTAAGGAATGGTTGAGAAACCATCAAAATTTTCGCAAGTCTGATACTCGAAACCAATAACTGCAAAGGCCGAGGGGAAAAATACACATACCGTTGTAATCGGGAGAGTTTCTACTTTCAGATGCAACAGGAATTTCTCGAGTTCGTCAATCCGGTCGCGACATATGGCAGTTTGATGTTAAGGAATGGTTGAGAAACCATCAAAATTTTCGCAAGTCTGATATTCGAATCCAACAACTCACAAAGGCCTAGGGGAAAAGTACACTTACCGTTGTAATCGGGCGAGTTTCTACTTTCAGATGCAACAGGAATTTCTCGAGTTCGTCCATCCGTTCGCGAGATATGGGAGTTTGAAGTTAAGGAATGGTTGAGAAACCATCAAAATTTTCGCAAGTCTGATACTCGAAACCAATAACTGGAGTGCCCTAGGGGAAAAGAACGCGCACCATTGTAATCGGACGAGTTTCTACTTTCAGATGCAACAGGAATTTCTCGAGATCGTCTATCCGTTCGCGAGATATGGGAGTTTGAAGTTAAGGAATGGTTAAAAAACCATCAAAATTTTCGCAAGTCTGATACTCGAAACCAATAACTGGATTCGCCTAGGGGAAAAGTACACACACCATTGTAATCGGGCGAGTTTCTACTTTCAGATGCAACAGGAATTTCTCGAGTTCGACAATCCGTTCGCGAGATATGGGAGTTTGAAGTTAAGGAATGGTTGAAAAACCATCAAAATTTTCGCAAGTCTGATACTCGAAACCAATAACTCACAAAGGCCTAGAGGAAAAGTACACATACCGTTGTAATCGGGCGAGTTTCTACTTTCAGATGCAACAGGAATTTCTCGAGTTCGTCAATCCGGTCGCGAGATATGGGAGTTTGAAGTTAAGGAATGGTTGAGAAACCATCAAAATCTTCGCAAGTCTGATACTCGAAACCAATAACTGGAATGCCCTAGGGGAAAAGAACACACACCATTGTAATCGGGCGAGTTTCTACTTTCAGATGCAACAGGAATTTCTCGAGATCGTCTATCCGTTCGCGAGATATGGGAGTTTGAAGTTAAGGAATGGTTAAAAAACCATCAAAATTTTCGCAAGTCTGATACTCGAAACCAATAACTGGATTGGCCTAGGGGAAAAGTACACACACCATGGTAATCGGGCGAGTTTCTACTTTCAGATGCAACAGGAATTTCTCGAGTTCGTCAATCCGTTCGCGAGATATGGGAGTGTGAAGTTAAGGAATGGTTGAAAAACCATCAAAATTTTCGCAAGTCTGATACTCGAAACCAATAACTCACAAAGGCCTAGGGCAAAAGTACACATACCGTTGTAATCGGGCGAGTTTCTACTTTCAGATGCAACAGGAATTTCTCGAGTTCGTCAATCCGGTCGCGAGATATGGGAGTTTGAAGTTAAGGAATGGTTGAGAAACCATCAAAATTTTCGCAAGTCTGGTACTCGAAACCAACAACTGGAATGGCCTATGGGAAAAGTACACACACCATTGTAATCTGGCCAGTTTCTACATTCAGATGCAACAGGAATTTCTCGAGTTCGACAATCCGTTCGCGAGATATGGGATTTTGAAGTTAAGGAATGGTTGGGAAACCATCAAAATTTTCGCAATTCTGATGCTAGAAACGAATAACTGGAATGGCCTAGGGGAAAGGTACACACACCATTGTAATCGGGCGAGTTTCTACTTTCAGATGCAACAGGAATTTCTCGAGTTCGTCAAACCGTTCGCGAGATATGGGAGTTTGAAGTTAAGGAATGGTTGAGAAACCATCAAAATTTTCGCAAGTCTGATACTCGAAACCAATAACTACAAAGGCCGAGGGGAGAAATACACATACCGTTGTAATCGGGAGAGTTTCTACTTTCAGATGCAACAGGAATTTCTCGAGTTCGTCAATCCGGTCGCGAGATATGGGAGTTTGAAGTTAAGGAATGGTTGAGAAACCATCAAAATTTTCGCAAGTCTGATACTCGGAACCAATAACTACAAAGGCCGAGGGGAAAAATACACATACCGTTGTAATCGGGAGAGTTTCTACTTTCAGATGCAACAGGAATTTCTCGAGTTCGTCAATCCGGTCGCGAGATATGGGATTTTGAAGTTAAGGAATGGTTGAGAAACCATCAAAATTTTCGCAAGTCTGATACTCGAAACCAATAACTGCAAAGGCCGAGGGGAAAAATACACATACCGTTGTAATCGGGAGAGTTTCTACTTTCAGATGCAACAGGAATTTCTCGAGTTCGTCAATCCGGTCGCGACATATGGCAGTTTGATGTTAAGGAATGGTTGAGAAACCATCAAAATTTTCGCAAGTCTGGTACTCGAAAACCAACAACGGGAATGGCCTATGGGAAAAGTACACACACCATGGTAATCGGGCGAGTTTCTACTTTCAGATGCAACAGGAATTTCTCGAGTTCGACAATCCGTTCGCGAGATATGGGAGTTTGAGGTTAAGGAATGGTTGAGAAACCATCAAAATTTTCGCAATTCTGATGCTAGAAACGAATAACTGGAATGGCCTAGGGGAAAGGACACACACCATTGTAATCGGGCGAGTTTCTACTTTCAGATGCAACAGGAATTTCTCGAGTTCGTCAAACCGTTCGCGAGATATGGGAGTTTGAAGTTAAGGAATGGTTGAGAAACCATCAAAATTTTCGCAAGTCTGATACTCGAAACCAATAACTACAAAGGCCGAGGGGAGAAATACACATACCGTTGTAATCGGGAGAGTTTCTACTTTCAGATGCAACAGGAATTTCTCGAGTTCGTCAATCCGGTCGCGAGATATGGGAGTTTGAAGTTAAGGAATGGTTGAAAAACCATCAAAATTTTCGCAAGTCTGATACTCGAAACCAATAACTCACAAAGGCCTAGAGGAAAAGTACACATACCGTTGTAATCGGGCGAGTTTCTACTTTCAGATGCAACAGGAATTTCTCGAGTTCGTCAATCCGGTCGCGAGATATGGGAGTTTGAAGTTAAGGAATGGTTGAGAAACCATCAAAATCTTCGCAAGTCTGATACTCGAAACCAATAACTGGAATGCCCTAGGGGAAAAGAACACACACCATTGTAATCGGGCGAGTTTCTACTTTCAGATGCAACAGGAATTTCTCGAGATCGTCTATCCGTTCGCGAGATATGGGAGTTTGAAGTTAAGGAATGGTTAAAAAACCATCAAAATTTTCGCAAGTCTGATACTCGAAACCAATAACTGGATTGGCCTAGGGGAAAAGTACACACACCATGGTAATCGGGCGAGTTTCTACTTTCAGATGCAACAGGAATTTCTCGAGTTCGTCAATCCGTTCGCGAGATATGGGAGTGTGAAGTTAAGGAATGGTTGAAAAACCATCAAAATTTTCGCAAGTCTGATACTCGAAACCAATAACTCACAAAGGCCTAGGGCAAAAGTACACATACCGTTGTAATCGGGCGAGTTTCTACTTTCAGATGCAACAGGAATTTCTCGAGTTCGTCAATCCGGTCGCGAGATATGGGAGTTTGAAGTTAAGGAATGGTTGAGAAACCATCAAAATTTTCGCAAGTCTGGTACTCGAAACCAACAACTGGAATGGCCTATGGGAAAAGTACACACACCATTGTAATCTGGCCAGTTTCTACATTCAGATGCAACAGGAATTTCTCGAGTTCGACAATCCGTTCGCGAGATATGGGATTTTGAAGTTAAGGAATGGTTGGGAAACCATCAAAATTTTCGCAATTCTGATGCTAGAAACGAATAACTGGAATGGCCTAGGGGAAAGGTACACACACCATTGTAATCGGGCGAGTTTCTACTTTCAGATGCAACAGGAATTTCTCGAGTTCGTCAAACCGTTCGCGAGATATGGGAGTTTGAAGTTAAGGAATGGTTGAGAAACCATCAAAATTTTCGCAAGTCTGATACTCGAAACCAATAACTACAAAGACCGAGGGGAGAAATACACATACCGTTGTAATCGGGAGAGTTTCTACTTTCAGATGCAACAGGAATTTCTCGGGTTCGTCAATCCGTTCGCGAGATATGGGAGTTTGAAGTTAAGGAATGGTTGAGAAACCATCAAAATTTTCGCAAGTCTGATGCTAGGAACGAATAACTGGAATGGCCTAGGGGAAAGGTACACACACCATTGTAATCGGGCGAGTTTCTACTTTCAGATGCAACAGTAATTTCTCGAGTTCGTCAATCCGTTCGCGAAATATGGGAGTTTGAAGTTAAGGAATGGTTGAGAAACCATCAAAATTTTCGCAAGTTTGATACTCGAAACCAATGACTACAATGGCCTGGGGAAAAATACACATACCGTTGTAATCGGGCGAGTTTCTACCTTCAGATGCAACAGGAATTTCTCGAGTTCGTCAATCCGTTCGCGAGATATGAGAGTTTGAAGTTAAGGAATGGTTGAGAAACCATCAAAATTTTCGCACGTCTGATACTCGAAACCAATAACTGGAATGGCCTAGGGGAAAGGTACACACACCATTGTAATCGGGCGAGTTTCTACTTTCAGATGCAACAGGAATTTCTCGAGTTCGTCAATCCGGTCGCGAGATATGGGATTTTGAAGTTAAGGAATGGTTGAGAAACCATCAAAATTTTCGCAAGTCTGATACTCGAAACCAATAACTGCAAAGGCCGAGGGGAAAAATACACATACCGTTGTAATCGGGAGAGTTTCTACTTTCAGATGCAACAGGAATTTCTCGAGTTCGTCAATCCGGTCGCGACATATGGCAGTTTGATGTTAAGGAATGGTTGAGAAGCCATCAAAATTTTCGCAAGTCTGATACTCGAAACCAACAACTGGAATGGCCTATGGGAAAAGTACACACACCATTATAATCTGGCCAGTTTCTACATTCAGATGCAACAGGAATTTCTCGAGTTCGACAATCCGTTCGCGAGATATGGGAGTTTGAGGTTAAGGAATGGTTGAGAAACCATCAAAATTTTCGCAATTCTGATGCTAGAAACGAATAACTGGAATGGCCTAGGGGAAAGGTACACACACCATTGTAATCGGGCGAGTTTCTACTTTCAGATGCAACAGGAATTTCTCGAGTTCGTCAAACCGTTCGCGAGATATGGGAGTTTGAAGTTAAGGAATGGTTGAGAAACCATCAAAATTTTCGCAAGTCTGATACTCGAAACCAATAACTACAAAGGCCGAGGGGAGAAATACACATACCGTTGTAATCGGGAGAGTTTCTACTTTCAGATGCAACAGGAATTTCTCGAGTTCGTCAATCCGGTCGCGAGATATGGGATTATGAAGTTAAGGAATGGTTGAGAAACCATCAAAATTTTCGCAAGTCTGGTACTCGAAACCAACAACGGGAATGGCCTATGGGAAAAGTACACACACCATGGTAATCGGGCGAGTTTCTACTTTCAGATGCAACAGGAATTTCTCGTGTTCGTCAATCCGTTCGCGAGATATGGGAGTTTGAAGTTAAGGAATGGTTGAAAAACCATCAAAATTTTCGCAAGTCTGATATTCGAATCCAACAACTCACAAAGGCCTAGGGGAAAAGTACACTTACCGTTGTAATCGGGCGAGTTTCTACTTTCAGATGCAACAGGAATTTCTCGAGTTCGTCCATCCGTTCGCGAGATATGGGAGTTTGAAGTTAAGGAATGGTTGAGAAACCATCAAAATTTTCGCAAGTCTGATACTCGAAACCAATAACTGGAGTGCCCTAGGGGAAAAGAACGCGCACCATTGTAATCGGACGAGTTTCTACTTTCAGATGCAACAGGAATTTCTCGAGATCGTCTATCCGTTCGCGAGATATGGGAGTTTGAAGTTAAGGAATGGTTAAAAAACCATCAAAATTTTCGCAAGTCTGATACTCGAAACCAATAACTGGATTGGCCTAGGGGAAAAGTACACACACCATGGTAATCGGGCGAGTTTCTACTTTCAGATGCAACAGGAATTTCTCGAGTTCGACAATCCGTTCGCGAGATATGGGAGTTTGAAGTTAAGGAATGGTTGAAAAACCATCAAAATTTTCGCAAGTCTGAAACTCGAAACCAATAACTCACAAAGGCCTAGAGGAAAAGTACACATACCGTTGTAATCGGGTGAGTTTCTACTTTCAGATGCAACAGGAATTTCTCGAGTTCGTCAATCCGGTCGCGAGATATGGGAGTTTGAAGTTAAGGAATGGTTGAGAAACCATCAATATCTTCGCAAGTCTGATACTCGAAACCAATAACTGGAATGCCCTAGGGGAAAAGAACACACACCATTGTAATCGGGCGAGTTTCTACTTTCAGATGCAACAGGAATTTCTCGAGATCGTCTATCCGTTCGCGAGATATGGGAGTTTGAAGTTAAGGAATGGTTAAAAAACCATCAAAATTTTCGCAAGTCTGATACTCGAAACCAATAACTGGATTGGCCTAGGGGAAAAGTACACACACCATGGTAATCGGGCGAGTTTCTACTTTCAGATGCAACAGGAATTTCTCGAGTTCGTCAATCCGTTCGCGAGATATGGGAGTGTGAAGTTAAGGAATGGTTGAAAAACCATCAAAATTTTCGCAAGTCTGATACTCGAAACCAATAACTCACAAAGGCCTAGGGCAAAAGTACACATACCGTTGTAATCGGGCGAGTTTCTACTTTCAGATGCAACAGGAATTTCTCGAGTTCGTCAATCCGGTCGCGAGATATGGGAGTTTGAAGTTAAGGAATGGTTGAGAAACCATCAAAATTTTCGCAAGTCTGGTACTCGAAACCAACAACTGGAATGGCCTATGGGAAAAGTACACACACCATTGTAATCTGGCCAGTTTCTACATTCAGATGCAACAGGAATTTCTCGAGTTCGACAATCCGTTCGCGAGATATGGGATTTTGAAGTTAAGGAATGGTTGGGAAACCATCAAAATTTTCGCAATTCTGATGCTAGAAACGAATAACTGGAATGGCTTAGGGGAAAGGTACACACACCATTGTAATCGGGCGAGTTTCTACTTTCAGATGCAACAGGAATTTCTCGAGTTCGTCAAACCGTTCGCGAGATATGGGAGTTTGAAGTTAAGGAATGGTTGAGAAACCATCAAAATTTTCGCAAGTCTGATACTCGAAACCATTAACTACAAAGGCCGAGGGGAGAAATACACATACCGTTGTAATCGGGAGAGTTTCTACTTTCAGATGCAACAGGAATTTCTCGAGTTCGTCAATCCGGTCGCGAGATATGGGAGTTTGAAGTTACGGAATGGTTGAGAAACCATCAAAATTTTCGCAAGTCTGATACTCGGAACCAATAACTACAAAGGCCGAGGGGAAAAATACACATACCGTTGTAATCGGGAGAGTTTCTACTTTCAGATGCAACAGGAATTTCTCGAGTTCGTCAATCCGGTCGCGAGGTATGGGATTTTGAAGTTAAGGAATGGTTGAGAAACCATCAAAATTTTCGCAAGTCTGATACTCGAAACCAATAACTGCAAAGGCCGAGGGGAAAAATACACATACCGTTGTAATCGGGAGAGTTTCTACTTTCAGATGCAACAGGAATTTCTCGAGTTCGTCAATCCGTTCGCGAGATATGGGAGTTTGAAGTTAAGGAATGGTTGAGAAACCATCAAAATTTTCGCAAGTTTGATACTCGAAACCAATAACTGGAGTGGCCTAGGGGAAAAGAACACACACCATTGTAATCGGGCGAGTTTCTACTTTCAGATGCAACAGGAATTTCTCGAGTTCGTCAATCCGTTCGCGAGATATGGGAGTTTGAAGTTAAAGAATGGTTGAGAAACCATCAAAATTTTCGCAATTCTGATGCTAGAAACGAATAACTGGAATGGCCTAGGGGAAAGGTACACACACCATTGTAATCGGGCGAGTTTCTACTTTCAGATGCAACAGGAATTTCTCGAGTTCGTCAAACCGTTCGCGAGATATGGGAGTTTGAAGTTAAGGAATGGTTGAGAAACCATCAAAATTTTCGCAAGTCTGATACTCGAAACCAATAACTACAAAGGCCGAGGGGAGAAATACACATACCGTTGTAATCGGGAGAGTTTCTACTTTCAGATGCAACAGGAATTTCTCGAGTTCGTCAATCCGGTCGCGAGATATGGGAGTTTGAAGTTAAGGAATGGTTGAGAAACCATCAAAATTTTCGCAAGTCTGATACTCGGAACCAATAACTACAAAGGCCGAGGGGAAAAATACACATACCGTTGTAATCGGGAGAGTTTCTACTTTCAGATGCAACAGGAATTTCTCGAGTTCGTCAATCGGGTCGCGAGATATGGGATTTTGAAGTTAAGGAATGGTTGAGAAACCATCAAAATTTTCGCAAGTCTGATACTCGAAACCAATAACTGCAAAGGCCGAGGGGAAAAATACACATACCGTTGTAATCGGGAGAGTTTCTACTTTCAGATGCAACAGGAATTTCTCGAGTTCGTCAATCCGTTCGCGAGATATGGGAGTTTGAAGTTAAGGAATGGTTGAGAAACCATCAAAATTTTCGCAAGTTTGATACTCGAAACCAATAACTGGAGTGGCCTAGGGGAAAAGAACACACACCATTGTAATCGGGCGAGTTTCTACTTTCAGATGCAACAGGAATTTCTCGAGTTCGTCAATCCGTTCGCGAGATATGGGAGTTTGAAGTTAAAGAATGGTTGAGAAGCCATCAAAATTTTCGCAATTCTGATGCTAGAAACGAATAACTGGAATGGCCTAGGGGAAAAGTACACACACCATGGTAATCGGGCGAGTTTCTACTTTCAGATGCAACAGAAATTTCTCGAGTTCGTCAATCCGTTCGCGAGATATGGGAGTTTGAAGTTAAGGAATGGTTGAAAAACCATCAAAATTTTCGCAAGCCTGATACTCGAAACCAATAACTCACAAAAGCCTAGGGGAAAAATACACATACCGTTGTAATCGGGCGAGTTTCTACTTTCAGACGCAACAGGAATTTCTCGAGTTCGTCCATCCGTTCGCGAGATATGGGAGTTTGAAGTTAAGGAATGGTTGAAAAACCATCAAAATTTTCGCAAGCCTGATACTCGAAACCAATAACTCACAAAAGCCTAGGGGAAAAATACACATACCGTTGTAATCGGGCGAGTTTCTACTTTCAGATGCAACAGGAATTTCTCGAGTTCGTCCATCCGTTCGCAAGATATGGGAGTCTGAAGTTAAGGAATGGTTGAGAAACCATCAAAATTTTCGCAAGTCTGATACTCGAAACCAATAACTGGAATGGCCTAGGGGAAAAGTACACACACCATGGTAATCGGGCGAGTTTCTACTTTCAGATGCAACAGAAATTTCTCGAGTTCGTCAATCCGGTCGCGAGATATGGGATTTTGAAGTTAAGGAATGGTTGGGAAACCATCAAAATTTTCGCAAGTCTGATACTCGAAACCAATAACTACAAAGGCCTAGGGGCAAAGTACACACACCATTGTAATCGGGCGAGTTTCTGCCTTCAGATGCAACGGAAATTTTTGGGATTCGTCAATCCGTTCGCGAGATATGGGAGTTTGAAGTTAAGGAATGGTTGAGAAACCATCAAAATTTTCGCAAGTTTGATACTCGAAACCAATAACTGGAGTGGCCTAGGGGAAAAGAATACACACCATTGTAATCGGGCGAGTTTCTACTTTCAGATGCAACAGGAATTTCTCGAGTTCGTCAATCCGTTCGCGAGATATGGGAGTTTGAAGTTAAGGAATGGTTGAGAAGCCATCAAAATTTTCGCAATTCTGATGCAAGAAACGAATAACTGGAATGGCCTAGGGGAAAAGTACACACACCATGGTAATCGGGCGAGTTTCTACTTTCAGATGCAACAGAAATTTCTCGAGTTCGTCAATCCGTTCGCGAGATATGGGAGTTTGAAGTTAAGGAATGGTTGAAAAACCATCAAAATTTTCGCAAGCCTGATACTCGAAACCAATAACTCACAAAAGCCTAGGGGAAAAATACACATACCGTTGTAATCGGGCGAGTTTCTACTTTCAGATGCAACAGGAATTTCTCGAGTTCGTCCATCCGTTCGCAAGATATGGGAGTCTGAAATTAAGGAATGGTTGAGAAACCATCAAAATTTTCGCAAGTCTGATACTCGAAACCAATAACTGGAATGGCCTAGGGGAAAAGTACACACACCATGGTAATCGGGCGAGTTTCTACTTTCAGATGCAACAGAAATTTCTCGAGTTCGTCAATCCGTTCGCGAGATATGGGAGTTTGAAGTTAAGGAATGGTTGAAAAACCATCAAAATTTTCGCAAGCCTGATACTCGAAACCAATAACTCACAAAAGCCTAGGGGAAAAGTACACACACCATGGTAATCGGGCGAGTTTCTACTTTCAGATGCAACAGGAATTTCTCGAGTTCGACAATCCGTTCGCGAGATATGGGAGTTTGAAGTTAAGGAATGGTTGAAAAACCATCAAAATTTTCGCAAGTCTGATATTCGAAACAAATAACTCACAAAGGCCTAGGGGAATAGTACACACACCATGGTAATCGGGCGAGTTTCTACTTTCAGATGCAACAGAAATTTCTCGAGTTCGTCAATCCGGTCGCGAGATATGGGATTTTGAAGTTAAGGAATGGTTGGGAAACCATCAAAATTTTCGCAAGTCTGATACTCGAAACCAATAACTACAAAGGCCTAGGGGCAAAGTACACACACCATTGTAATCGGGCGAGTTTCTGCCTTCAGATGCAACGGAAATTTTTGGGATTCGTCAATCCGTTCGCGAGATATGGGAGTTTGAAGTTAAGGAATGGTTGAGAAACCATCAAAATTTTCGCAAGTTTGATACTCGAAACCAATAACTGGAGTGGCCTAGGGGAAAAGAATACACACCATTGTAATCGGGCGAGTTTCTACTTTCAGATGCAACAGGAATTTCTCGAGTTCGTCAATCCGTTCGCGAGATATGGGAGTTTGAAGTTAAGGAATGGTTGAGAAGCCATCAAAATTTTCGCAATTCTGATGCAAGAAACGAATAACTGGAATGGCCTAGGGGAAAAGTACACACACCATGGTAATCGGGCGAGTTTCTACTTTCAGATGCAACAGAAATTTCTCGAGTTCGTCAATCCGTTCGCGAGATATGGGAGTTTGAAGTTAAGGAATGGTTGAAAAACCATCAAAATTTTCGCAAGCCTGATACTCGAAACCAATAACTCACAAAAGCCTAGGGGAAAAATACACATACCGTTGTAATCGGGCGAGTTTCTACTTTCAGATGCAACAGGAATTTCTCGAGTTCGTCCATCCGTTCGCAAGATATGGGAGTCTGAAATTAAGGAATGGTTGAGAAACCATCAAAATTTTCGCAAGTCTGATACTCGAAACCAATAACTGGAATGGCCTAGGGGAAAAGTACACACACCATGGTAATCGGGCGAGTTTCTACTTTCAGATGCAACAGAAATTTCTCGAGTTCGTCAATCCGTTCGCGAGATATGGGAGTTTGAAGTTAAGGAATGGTTGAAAAACCATCAAAATTTTCGCAAGCCTGATACTCGAAACCAATAACTCACAAAAGCCTAGGGGAAAAGTACACACACCATGGTAATCGGGCGAGTTTCTACTTTCAGATGCAACAGGAATTTCTCGAGTTCGACAATCCGTTCGCGAGATATGGGAGTTTGAAGTTAAGGAATGGTTGAAAAACCATCAAAATTTTCGCAAGTCTGATATTCGAAACAAATAACTCACAAAGGCCTAGGGGAATAGTACACGCACCATTGTAATCTGGCCAGTTTCTACAATCAGATGCAACAGGAATGTTTCGGATTCGTCAATCCGTTCGCGAAATATCGGCGTTTGGAGTTAAGAGATGGTTGAGAAACCATCAAAATGTTCGCAAGTCTGATTCTCGAAACCTATAACTGGAACGGCCTACGGGAAAAGTACACACACCACTGTAATCGGGCGAGTTTCTACATTCAGATGCAACAGGAATTTCTCGAGTTCGTCAATCCGTTCGCGAGATATGGGAGTTTGAAGTTAAGCAATGGTTGAGAAACCATCAAAATTTTCGCAATTCTGATGCTAGAAACGAATAACTGGAATGGTCTAGGGGAAAGGTACACACACCATTGTAATCGGGCGAGTTTCTACTTTCAGATGCAACAGGAATTTCTCGAGTTCGACAATCCGTTCGCGAGATATGGGAGTTTGAAGTTAAGGAATGCTTGAGAAACCATCAAAATTTTCGCAAGTCTGATACTCGAAACCAATAACTACAAAGGCCGAGGGGAAAAATACACATACCGTTGTATTCAGGAGAGTTTCTACTTTCAGATGCAACAGGAATTTCTCGAGTTCGTCAATCCGGTCGCGAGATATGGGATTTTGAAGTTAAGGAATGGTTGAGAAACCATCAAAATTTTCGCAAGTTTGATACTCGAAACCAATAACTGGAGTGGCCTAGGGGAAAAGTACACACACCATTGTAATCTTGCCAGTTTCTACTTTCAGATGCAACAGGAATTTCTCGAGTTCGACAATCCGTTCGCGAGATATGGGAGTTTGAAGTTAAGGAATGGTTGGGAAACCATCAAAATTTTCGCAAGTCTGATACTCGAAACCAATAACTACAAAGGCCTAGGGGCAAAGTACACACACCATTGTAATCGGGCGAGTTTCTGCCTTCAGATGCAACGGAAATTTTTGGGATTCGTCAATCCGTTCGCGAGATATGGGAGTTTGAAGTTAAGGAATGGTTGAGAAACCATCAAAATTTTCGCAAGTTTGATACTCGAAACCAATAACTGGAGTGGCCTAGGGGAAAAGAACACACACCATTGTAATCGGGCGAGTTTCTACTTTCAGATGCAACAGGAATTTCTCGAGTTCGTCAATCCGTTCGCGAGATATGGGAGTTTGAAGTTAAGGAATGGTTGAGAAGCCATCAAAATTTTCGCAATTCTGATGCTAGAAACGAATAACTGGAATGGCCTAGGGGAAAAGTACACACACCACGGTAATCGGGCGAGTTTCTACTTTCAGATGCAACAGGAATTTCTCGAGTTCGTCCATCCGTTCGCGAGATATGGGAGTTTGAAGTTAAGGAATGGTTGAAAAAGCATCAAAATTTTCGCAAGTCTGATACTCGGAACCAATAACTCACAAAGGCCTAGGGGAAAGTACACACACCATTGTAATCTGGCCAGTTTGTACATTCAGATGCAACAGGAGTATTTCGGATTCGTCAATCCGTTCGCGAAATATCGGTGTTTAGAGTTAAGAGATGGTTGAGAAACCATCAAAATTTTCGCAAGCCTGATACTCGAAACCAATAACTCACAAAAGCCTAGGGGAAAAATACACATACCGTTGTAATCGGGCGAGTTTCTACTTTCAGATGCAACAGGAATTTCTCGAGTTCGTCCATCCGTTCGCAAGATATGGGAGTCTGAAGTTAAGGAATGGTTGAGAAACCATCAAAATTTTCGCAAGTCTGATACTCGAAACCAATAACTGGAATGGCCTAGGGGAAAAGTACACACACCATGGTAATCGGGCGAGTTTCTACTTTCAGATGCAACAGAAATTTCTCGAGTTCGTCAATCCGGTCGCGAGATATGGGATTTTGAAGTTAAGGAATGGTTGGGAAACCATCAAAATTTTCGCAAGTCTGATACTCGAAACCAATAACTACAAAGGCCTAGGGGCAAAGTACACACACCATTGTAATCGGGCGAGTTTCTGCCTTCAGATGCAACGGAAATTTTTGGGATTCGTCAATCCGTTCGCGAGATATGGGAGTTTGAAGTTAAGGAATGGTTGAGAAACCATCAAAATTTTCGCAAGTTTGATACTCGAAACCAATAACTGGAGTGGCCTAGGGGAAAAGAACACACACCATTGTAATCGGGCGAGTTTCTACTTTCAGATGCAACAGGAATTTCTCGAGTTCGTCAATCCGTTCGCGAGATATGGGAGTTTGAAGTTAAGGAATGGTTGAGAAGCCATCAAAATTTTCGCAATTCTGATGCTAGAAACGAATAACTGGAATGGCCTAGGGGAAAAGTACACACACCATGGTAATCGGGCGAGTTTCTACTTTCAGATGCAACAGAAATTTCTCGAGTTCGTCAATCCGTTCGCGAGATATGGGAGTTTGAAGTTAAGGAATGGTTGAAAAACCATCAAAATTTTCGCAAGCCTGATACTCGAAACCAATAACTCACAAAAGCCTAGGGGAAAAATACACATACCGTTGTAATCGGGCGAGTTTCTACTTTCAGATGCAACAGGAATTTCTCGAGTTCGTCCATCCGTTCGCAAGATATGGGAGTCTGAAGTTAAGGAATGGTTGAGAAACCATCAAAATTTTCGCAAGTCTGATACTCGAAACCAATAACTGGAATGGCCTAGGGGAAAAGTACACACACCATGGTAATCGGGCGAGTTTCTACTTTCAGATGCAACAGAAATTTCTCGAGTTCGTCAATCCGTTCGCGAGATATGGGAGTTTGAAGTTAAGGAATGGTTGAAAAACCATCAAAATTTTCGCAAGCCTGATACTCGAAACCAATAACTCACAAAAGCCTAGGGGAAAAGTACACACACCATGGTAATCGGGCGAGTTTCTACTTTCAGATGCAACAGGAATTTCTCGAGTTCGACAATCCGTTCGCGAGATATGGGAGTTTGAAGTTAAGGAATGGTTGAAAAACCATCAAAATTTTCGCAAGTCTGATATTCGAAACAAATAACTCACAAAGGCCTAGGGGAATAGTACACGCACCATTGTAATCTGGCCAGTTTCTACAATCAGATGCAACAGGAATGTTTCGGATTCGTCAATCCGTTCGCGAAATATCGGCGTTTGGAGTTAAGAGATGGTTGAGAAACCATCAAAATGTTCGCAAGTCTGATTCTCGAAACCTATAACTGGAACGGCCTACGGGAAAAGTACACACACCACTGTAATCGGGCGAGTTTCTACATTCAGATGCAACAGGAATTTCTCGAGTTCGTCAATCCGTTCGCGAGATATGGGAGTTTGAAGTTAAGCAATGGTTGAGAAACCATCAAAATTTTCGCAATTCTGATGCTAGAAACGAATAACTGGAATGGTCTAGGGGAAAGGTACACACACCATTGTAATCGGGCGAGTTTCTACTTTCAGATGCAACAGGAATTTCTCGAGTTCGACAATCCGTTCGCGAGATATGGGAGTTTGAAGTTAAGGAATGCTTGAGAAACCATCAAAATTTTCGCAAGTCTGATACTCGAAACCAATAACTACAAAGGCCGAGGGGAAAAATACACATACCGTTGTATTCAGGAGAGTTTCTACTTTCAGATGCAACAGGAATTTCTCGAGTTCGTCAATCCGGTCGCGAGATATGGGATTTTGAAGTTAAGGAATGGTTGAGAAACCATCAAAATTTTCGCAAGTTTGATACTCGAAACCAATAACTGGAGTGGCCTAGGGGAAAAGTACACACACCATTGTAATCTTGCCAGTTTCTACTTTCAGATGCAACAGGAATTTCTCGAGTTCGACAATCCGTTCGCGAGATATGGGAGTTTGAAGTTAAGGAATGGTTGGGAAACCATCAAAATTTTCGCAAGTCTGATACTCGAAACCAATAACTACAAAGGCCTAGGGGAAAAGTACACACACCATTGTAATCGGGCGAGTTTCTGCCTTCAGATGCAACAGAAATTCTTGGGATTCGTCAATCCGTTCGCGAGATATGGGAGTATGAAGTTAAGGAATGGTTGAGAAACCATCTAAATTTTCGCCGGTCTGATACTCGAAACCAATAACTCACAAAGGTCTAGGGGAAAAGTACACACAGCATTGTAATCAGGCGAGCTTCTACCTTCAGATGCAACAGGAATTTCACGAGTTCGTAAATCCGTTCGCGAGATATGGCAGTTTGATGTTAAGGAATGTTTGAGAAACCATCAAAATTTTCGCAAGTCTGGTACTCGAAACCAACAACTGGAATGGCCTATGGGAAAAGTACACACAGAATTGTAATCTGGCCAGTTTCTACAATCAGATGCAACAGGAATTTCTCGATTTCGTCAATCCGTTCGCGAGATATGCGAGTTTGAAGTTAAGGAATTGTTGAGAAGCCATCAAAATTTTCGCAAGTCTGATACTCGAGATCAACAACTGGAATGGCCTATGGGAAAAGTACACACACCATGGTAATCGGGCGAGTTTCTACTTTCAGATGCAACAGGAATTTCTCGAGTTCGTCAATCCGTTCGCGAGATATGGGAGTTTGAAGTTAAGGAATGGTTGAAAAACCATCAAAATTTTCGCAAGTCTGATACTCGAAACCAACAACTCACAAAGGCCTAGGGGAAAAGTACACATACCGTTGTAATCGGGCGAGTTTCTACTTTCAGATGCAACAGGAATTTCTCGAGTTCGTCAATCCGTTCGCGAGATATGGGAGTTTGAAATTAAGGAATGGTTGAAAAACCATCAAAATTTTCGCAAGTCTGATACTCGAAACCAATAACTCACAAAGGCCTAGGGGAAAAGTACACATACCGTTGTAATCGGGCGAGTTTCTACTCTCAGATGCAACAGGAATTTCTCGAGTCCGTCCATCCGTTCGCGAGATATGGGGGTTTGAAGTTAAGGAATGGTTGAGAAACCATCAAAATGTTCGCAAGTCTGATACTTGAAACCAATAACTACAAACGCCTAGGGGAAAAGTACACACACCATGGTAATCGGGCGAGTTTCTACTTTCAGATGCAACAGGAATTTCTCGATTTCATCAATCCGTTCGCGACATATGGGAGTTTGAAGTTAAGGAATGGTTGAGAAACCATCAAAATTTTCGCTAGTCTGATACTTGAAACCAATAACTACAAAGGCCGAGGGGAAAAATACACATACCGTTGTAATCGGGAGAGTTTCTACTTTCAGATGCAACAGGAATTTCTCGAGTTCGTCAATCCGGTCGCGAGATATGGGAGTTTGAAGTTAAGGAATGGTTGAGAAACCATCAAAATTATCGCAAGCCTGATACTCGGAACCAATAACTACAAAGGCCGAGGGGAAAAATACACATACCGTTGTAATCGGGAGAGTTTCTACTTTCAGATGCAACAGGAATTTCTCGAGTTCGTCAATCCGGTCGCGAGATATGGGATTTTGAAGTTAAGGAATGGTTGGGAAACCATTAAAATTTTCGCAAGTCTGATACTCGAAACCAATAACTACAAAGGCCTAGGGGAAAAGTACACACACCATTGTAATCGGGCGAGTTTCTGCCTTCAGATGCAACAGAAATTCTTGGGATTCGTCAATCCGTTCGCGAGATATGTGAGTTTGAAGTTAAGGAATGGTTGAGAAACCATCAAAATTTTCGCAAGTCTGGTACTCGAAACCAACAACGGGAATGGCCTATGGGAAAAGTACACAGACCATGGTAATCGGGCGAGTTTCTACTTTCAGATGCAACAGGAATTTCTCGTGTTCGTCAATCCGTTCGCGAGATATGGGAGTTTGAAGTTAAGGAATGGTTGAAAAACCATCAAAATGTTCGCAAGTCTGATACTCGAAACCAACAACTCACAAAGGCCTAGGGGAAAAGTACACTTACCGTTGTAATCGGGCGAGTTTCTACTTTCAGATGCAACAGGAATTTCTCGAGTTCGTCCATCCGTTCGCGAGATATGGGAGTTTGAAGTTAACGAATGGTTGAGAAACCATCAAAATTTTCGCAAGTCTGATACTCGAAACCAATAACTGGAGTGCCCTAGGGGAAAAGAACACGCACCATTGTAATCGGACGAGTTTCTACTTTCAGATGCAACAGGAATTTCTCGAGATCGTCTATCCTTTCGCGAGATATGGGAGTTTGAAGTTAGGGAATGGTTAAAAAACCATCAAAATTTTCGCAAGTCTGATACTCGAAACCAATAACTGGATTGGCCTAGGGGAAAAGTACACACACCATGGTAATCGGGCGAGTTTCTACTTTCAGATGCAACAGGAATTTCTCGAGTTCGACAATCCGTTCGCGAGATATGCGAGTTTGAAGTTAAGGAATGGTTGAGAAGCCATCAAAATTTTCGCAAGTCTGATACTCGAGACCAACAACTGGAATGGCCTATGGGAAAAGTACACACACCATGGTAATCGGGCGAGTTTCTACTTTCAGATGCAACAGGAATTTCTCGAGTTCGTCAATCCGTTCGCGAGATATGGGAGTTTGAAGTTAAGGAATGGTTGAAAAACCATCAAAATTTTCGCAAGTCTGATACTCGAAACCAATAACTCACAAAGGCCTAGGGGAAAAGTACACATACCGTTGTAATCGGGCGAGTTTCTACTTTCAGATGCAACAGGAATTTCTCGAGTTCGTCAATCCGGTCGCGAGATATGGGAGTTTGAAGTTAAGGAATGGTTGAGAAACCATCAAAATCTTCGCAAGTCTGATACTCGAAACCAATAACTGGAATGCCCTAGGGGAAAAGAACACACACCATTGTAATCGGGCGAGTTTCTACTTTCAGATGCAACAGGAATTTCTCGAGATCGTCTATCCGTTCGCGAGATATGGGAGTTTGAAGTTAAGGAATGGTTAAAAAACCATCAAAATTTTCGCAAGTCTGATACTCGAAACCAATAACTGGATTGGCCTAGGGGAAAAGTACACACACCATGGTAATCGGGCGAGTTTCTACTTTCAGATGCAATAGGAATTTCTCGAGTTCGTCAATCCGTTCGCGAGATATGGGAGTGTGAAGTTAAGGAATGGTTGAAAAACCATCAAAATTTTCGCAAGTCTGATACTCGAAACCAATAACTCACAAAGCCCTAGGGCAAAAGTTCACATACCGTTGTAATCGGGCGAGTTTCTACTTTCAGATGCAACAGGAATTTCTCGAGTGCGTCAATCCGGTCGCGAGATATGGGAGTTTGAAGTTAAGGAATGGTTGAGAAACCATCAAAATTTTCGCAAGTCTGGTACTCGAAACCAACAACTGGAATGGCCTATGGGAAAAGTACACACACCATTGTAATCTGGCCAGTTTCTACATTCAGATGCAGCAGGAGTATTTCGGATTCGTCAATCCGTTCGCGAAAAATCGGTGTTTAGAGTTAAGAGATGGTTGAGAAACCATCAAAATTTTCGCAATTCTGATGCTAGAAACGAATAACTGGATGCCCTAGGGGAAAAGTACACACACCATGGTAATCGGGCGAGTTTCTGCTTACAGATGCAACAGGAATTTCTCGAGTTCATCAATCCGTTCGCGACATATGGGAGTTTGAAGTTAAGGAATGGTTGAGAAACCATCAAAATTTTCGCAAGTCTGATACTCGAAACCAATAACTACAAAGGCCGAGGGGAAAAATACACATACCGTTGTAATCGGGAGAGTTTCTACTTTCAGATGCAACAGGAATTTCTCGAGTTCGTCAATCCGGTCGCGAGATATGGGAGTTTGAATTTAAGGAATCGTTGAGAAACCATCAAAATTTTCGCAAGTCTGATACTCGGAACCAATAACTACAAAGGCCGAGGGGAAAAATACATATACCGTTGTAATCGGGAGAGTTTCTACTTTCAGATGCAACAGGAATTTCTCGAGTTCGTCAATCCGGTCGCGAGATATGGGATTATGAAGTTAAGGAATGGTTGAGAAACCATCAAAATTTTCGCAAGTCTGGTACTCGAAACCAACAACGGGAATGGCCTATGGGAAAAGTACACACACCATGGTAATCGGGCGAGTTTCTACTTTCAGATGCAACAGGAATTTCTCGTGTTCGTCAATCCGTTCGCGAGATATGGGAGCTTGAAGTTAAGGAATGGTTGAAAAACCATCAAAATTTTCGCTAGTCTGATACTTGAAACCAATAACTACAAAGGCCGAGGGGAAAAATACACATACCGTTGTAATCGGGAGAGTTTCTACTTTCAGATGCAACAGGAATTTCTCGAGTTCGTCAATCCGGTCGCGAGATATGGGAGTTTGAAGTTAAGGAATGGTTGAGAAACCATCAAAATTATCGCAAGCCTGATACTCGGAACCAATAACTACAAAGGCCGAGGGGAAAAATACACATACCGTTGTAATCGGGAGAGTTTCTACTTTCAGATGCAACAGGAATTTCTCGAGTTCGTCAATCCGGTCGCGAGATATGGGATTTTGAAGTTAAGGAATGGTTGGGAAACCATCAAAATTTTCGCAAGTCTGATACTCGAAACCAATAACTACAAAGGCCTAGGGGAAAAGTACACACACCATTGTAATCGGGCGAGTTTCTGCCTTCAGATGCAACAGAAACTCTTGGGATTCGTCAATCCGTTCGCGAGATATGTGAGTTTGAAGTTAAGGAATGGTTGAGAAACCATCAAAATTTTCGCAAGTCTGGTACTCGAAACCAACAACGGGAATGGCCTATGGGAAAAGTACAGAGACCATGGTAATCGGGCGAGTTTCTACTTTCAGATGCAACAGGAATTTCTCGTGTTCGTCAATCCGTTCGCGAGATATGGGAGTTTGAAGTTAAGGAATGGTTGAAAAACCATCAAAATGTTCGCAAGTCTGATACTCGAAACCAACAACTCACAAAGGCCTAGGGGAAAAGTACACTTACCGTTGTAATCGGGCGAGTTTCTACTTTCAGATGCAACAGGAATTTCTCGAGTTCGTCCATCCGTTCGCGAGATATGGGAGTTTGAAGTTAAGGAATGGTTGAGAAACCATCAAAATTTTCGCAAGTCTGATACTCGAAACCAATAACTGGAGTGCCCTAGGGGAAAAGAACACGCACCATTGTAATCGGACGAGTTTCTACTTTCAGATGCAACAGGAATTTCTCGAGATCGTCTATCCTTTCGCGAGATATGGGAGTTTGAAGTTAGGGAATGGTTAAAAAACCATCAAAATTTTCGCAAGTCTGATACTCGAAACCAATAACTGGATTGGCCTAGGGGAAAAGTACACACACCATGGTAATCGGGCGAGTTTCTACTTTCAGATGCAACAGGAATTTCTCGAGTTCGACAATCCGTTCGCGAGATATGCGAGTTTGAAGTTAAGGAATGGTTGAGAAGCCATCAAAATTTTCGCAAGTCTGATACTCGAGACCAACAACTGGAATGGCCTATGGGAAAAGTACACACACCATGGTAATCGGGCGAGTTTCTACTTTCAGATGCAACAGGAATTTCTCGAGTTCGTCAATCCGTTCGCGAGATATGGGAGTTTGAAGTTAAGGAATGGTTGAAAAACCATCAAAATTTTCGCAAGTCTGATACTCGAAACCAATAACTCACAAAGGCCTAGGGGAAAAGTACACATACCGTTGTAATCGGGCGAGTTTCTACTTTCAGATGCAACAGGAATTTCTCGAGTTCGTCAATCCGGTCGCGAGATATGGGAGTTTGAAGTTAAGGAATGGTTGAGAAACCATCAAAATCTTCGCAAGTCTGATACTCGAAACCAATAACTGGAATGCCCTAGGGGAAAAGAACACACACCATTGTAATCGGGCGAGTTTCTACTTTCAGATGCAACAGGAATTTCTCGAGATCGTCTATCCGTTCGCGAGATATGGGAGTTTGAAGTTAAGGAATGGTTAAAAAACCATCAAAATTTTCGCAAGTCTGATACTCGAAACCAATAACTGGATTGGCCTAGGGGAAAAGTACACACACCATGGTAATCGGGCGAGTTTCTACTTTCAGATGCAATAGGAATTTCTCGAGTTCGTCAATCCGTTCGCGAGATATGGGAGTGTGAAGTTAAGGAATGGTTGAAAAACCATCAAAATTTTCGCAAGTCTGATACTCGAAACCAATAACTCACAAAGCCCTAGGGCAAAAGTACACATACCGTTGTAATCGGGCGAGTTTCTACTTTCAGATGCAACAGGAATTTCTCGAGTGCGTCAATCCGGTCGCGAGATATGGGAGTTTGAAGTTAAGGAATGGTTGAGAAACCATCAAAATTTTCGCAAGTCTGGTACTCGAAACCAACAACTGGAATGGCCTATGGGAAAAGTACACACACCATTGTAATCTGGCCAGTTTCTACATTCAGATGCAGCAGGAGTATTTCGGATTCGTCAATCCGTTCGCGAAAAATCGGTGTTTAGAGTTAAGA
Organism: Ptiloglossa arizonensis; assembly: GCF_051014685.1. Lineage (NCBI taxonomy): Eukaryota > Metazoa > Arthropoda > Insecta > Hymenoptera > Colletidae > Ptiloglossa > Ptiloglossa arizonensis. The sequence goes on along the minus strand of NW_027478622.1, from coordinate 248,087 downwards.
GATGGTTGAGAAACCATCAAAATTTTCGCAATTCTGATGCTAGAAACGAATAACTGGATGCCCTAGGGGAAAAGTACACACACCATGGTAATCGGGCGAGTTTCTGCTTACAGATGCAACAGGAATTTCTCGTGTTCGTCAATCCGTTCGCGAGATATGGGAGCTTGAAGTTAAGGAATGGTTGAAAAACCATCAAAATTTTCGCAAGTCTGATATTCGAATCCAACAACTCACAAAGGCCTAGGGGAAAAGTACACTTACCGTTGTAATCGGGCGAGTTTCTACTTTCAGATGCAACAGGAATTTCTCGAGTTCGTCCATCCGTTCGCGAGATATGGGAGTTTGAAGTTAAGGAATGGTTGAGAAACCATCAAAATTTTCGCAAGTCTGATACTCGAAACCAATAACTGGAGTGCCCTAGTGGAAAAGAACGCGCACCATTGTAATCGGACGAGTTTCTACTTTCAGATGCAACAGGAATTTCTCGAGATCGTCTATCCGTTCGCGAGATATGGGAGTTTGAAGTTAAGGAATGGTTAAAAAACCATCAAAATTTTCGCAAGTCTGATACTCGAAACCAATAACTGGATTGGCCTAGGGGAAAAGTACACACACCATGGTAATCGGGCGAGTTTCTACTTTCAGATGCAACAGGAATTTCTCGAGTTCGACAATCCGTTCGCGAGATATGCGAGTTTGAAGTTAAGGAATGGTTGAGAAGCCATCAAAATTTTCGCAAGTCTGATACTCGAGACCAACAACTGGAATGGCCTATGGGAAAAGTACACACACCATGGTAATCGGGCGAGTTTCTACTTTCAGATGCAACAGGAATTTCTCGAGTTCGTCAATCCGTGCGCGAGATATGGGAGTTTGAAGTTAAGGAATGGTTGAAAAACCATCAAAATTTTCGCAAGTCTGATACTCGAAACCAATAACTCACAAAGGCCTAGAGGAAAAGTACACATACCGTTGTAATCGGGCGAGTTTCTACTTTCAGATGCAACAGGAATTTCTCGAGTTCGTCAATCCGGTCGCGAGATATGGGAGTTTGAAGTTAAGGAATGGTTGAGAAACCATCAAAATCTTCGCAAGTCTGATACTCGAAACCAATAACTGGAATGCCCTAGGGGAAAAGTACACACACCATTGTAATCTGGCCAGTTTCTACTATCAGATGCAACACGAATTTCTCGAGTTCGTCAATCCGTTCGGGAGATATGGGAGTTTGAAGTTAAGGAATGGTGGAGAATCCATCAAAATTTTTGTAAGTCTGATACTCGAAACCAATAACTACAAAGGCCGAGGGTAAAAATACACATACCGTTGTAATCGGGAGAGTTTCTACTTTCAGATGCAACAGGAATTTCACGAGTTCGTCAATCCGGTCGCGAGATATGGGATTTTGAAGTTAAGGAATGGTTGAGAAACCATCAAAATTTTCGCAAGTCTGATACTCGAAACCAATAACTACAATGGCCGAGGGGAAAAATACACATACCGTTGTAATCGGGAGAGTTTCTACTTTCAGATGCAACATGAATTTCTCGAGTTCGTCAATCCGGTCGCGAGATATAGGGAGTTTGAAGTTAAGGAATGGTTGAGAAGCCATCAAAATTTTCGCAAGTCTGATACTCGAGAGCAACAACTGGAATGGCCTATGGGAAAAGTACACACACGATTGTAATCTGGCAAGTTTCTACATTCAGGTGCAACAGGAATATTTCGGATTCGTCAATCCGTTCCGGAAATATCGGAGTTTGGAGTTAAGACATGGTTGAGAAACCATCAAAATTTTCGCAAGTCTGATACTCGAGAGCAACAACTGGAATGGCCTATGGGAAAAGTACACACACCATTGTAATCTGGCAAGTTTCTACATTCAGGTGCAACAGGAATATTTCGGATTCGTCAATCCGTTCCGGAAATATCGGAGTTTGGAGTTAAGACATGGTTGAGAAACCATCAAAATTTTCGCTATTCTGATGCTAGAAAGAATAAATGGAATGGCCTAGGGGAAAAGTTCACACACCACGGTAATCGGGCGAGTTTCTACTTTCAGAAGCAAAAGGAATTTCTCGAGTTCGTCAATCCGTTCGCGGGATATGGGAGTTTGAAGTTAAGGAATGGTTGAGAAGCCATCAAAATTTTCGCAAGTCTGATACTCGAAACCAATAACTCACAAAGGCCTAGGGGAAAAGTACACACACCATGGTAATCGGGCGAGTTTCTACTTTCTGATGCAACAGGAATTTCTCGAGTTCGTCAATCCGTTCGCGAGATATGGGAGTTTGAAGTTAAGGAATGGTTGAAAAACCATCAAAATTTTCGCAAGTCTGATACTCGAAACAAATAACTCACAAAGGCCTAGGGGAATAGTACACGCACCATTGTAATCTGGCCAGTTTCTACATTCAGATGCAACAGGAATATTTCGGATTCGTCAATCCGTTCGCGAAATATCGGCGTTTGGAGTTAAGAGATGGTTGAGACCATCAAAATGTTCGCAAGTCTGATTCTCGAAACCTATAACTGGAACGGCCTACGGGAAAAGTACACACACCACTGTAATCGGGCGAGTTTCTACATTCAGATGCAACAGGAATTTCTCGAGTTCGTCAATCCGTTCGCGAGATATGGGAGTTTGAAGTTAAGCAATGGTTGAGAAACCATCCAAATTTTCGCAATTCTGATGCTAGAAACGAATAACTGGAATGGTCTAGGGGAAAGGTACACACACCATTGTAACCGGGCGAGCTTCTAATTTCAGATGCAACAGGAATTTCTCGAGTTCGTCAATCCGTTCGCGAGATATGGGAGTTTGAAGTTAAGGAATGGTTGAGAAACCATCAAAATTTTCGCAAGTCTGATACTTGAAACCAATAACTACAAAGGCCGAGGAGAAAAATACACATACACTTGTAATCGGGAGGGTATCTACTTTCAGATGCAACAGGAATTTCTCGAGTTCGTCCATCCGTTCGCGAGATATGGGAGTTTGAAGTTAAGGAATGGTTGAGAAACCATCAAAATTTTCGCAAGTTTGATACTCGAAACCAATAACTGGAGTGGCCTAGGGGAAATGTACACACACCATTGTAATCAGGCCAGTTTCTACTATCAGATGCAACACGAATTTCTCGAGTTCGTCAATCCGTTCGGGAGATATGGGAGTTTGAAGTTAAGGAATGCTGGAGAATCCATCAAAAATTTTGTAAGTCTGATACTCGAAACCAATAACTACAATGGCCGAGGGGAAAAATACACATACCGTTGTACTCGGGAGAGTTTCTACTTTCAGATGCAGCATGAATTTCTCGAGTTCGTCAATCCGGTCGCGAGATATGGGAGTTTGAAGTTAAGGAATGGTTGAGAAACCATCAAAATGTTCGCAAGTCTGATACTCGAAACCAATAACTACAAACGCCTAGGGGAAACGTACACACACCATGGTAATCTGGCCAGATTCTAAAATCAGATGCAACAGGAATATTTCAGATTCGTCAATCCGTTCGCGAAATATCGGCGTTTGGAGTTAAGAGATGGTTGAGAAACCATCCAAATTTTCGCAATTCTGATGCCAGAAACCAATAACTCACAAAGGCCTAGGGGAAAAGTACACACACCATTGTAATCTGGCCAGTTTCTACATTCAGATGCAACAGGAATATTTCGGATTCGTCAATCCGTTCGCTAAATATCGGCGTTTAGAGTTAAGAGATGGTTGAGAAACCATCAAAATTTTCGCAAGTCTGATACTCGAAACCAATAACTCACAAAGGCCTAGGGGAAAAGTACACACACCATTGTAATCTGGCCAGTTTCTACATTCAGATGCAACAGGAATATTTCGGATTCGTCAATCCGTTCCGGAAATATCGGAGTTTGGAGTTAAGAGATGGTTGAGAAACCATCAAAATTTTCGCAATTCTGATGCTAGAAACGAATAAATGGAATGGCCTAGGGGAAAAGTACACACACCATGGTAATCGGGCGGGTTTCTACTTTCAGATGCAGCAGGAATTTCTCGAGTTCGTAAATCCGTTCGCGAGATATGGGAGTTTGAAGTTAAGGAATGGTTGAAAAACCATCAAAATTTTCGCAAGTCTGACACTCGAAACAAATAACTCACAAAGGCCTAGGGGAATAGTACACACACCATTGTCATCTGGCCAGTTTCTACATTCAGATGCAACAGGAATATTTCGGATTCGACAATCCGTTCGCGAAATTTCGGCGTTTGGAGTTAAGAGATGGTTGAGAAACCATAAAAATGTTCGCAAGTCTGATACTCGAAACCCATAACTGGAACGGCCTCGGGGAAAAGTACACATACCATTGTAATCGGGCGAGTTTCTACTTTCAGATGCAAGAGGAATTTCCCGAGTTCGTCAATCCGTTCGCGAGATATGGGGGTTTGAAGTTAAGGAATGGTTGAGAAACCATCAAAATTTTCGCACGTCTGATACTCGAAACCAATAACTACAATGGCCTAGGGGAAAAGTACACACACCATTGTAATCGGGCGAGTTTCTACCTTCAGATGCAACAGAAATTTTTGGGATTCGTCAATCCGTTCCGGAAATATCGGAGTTTGGAGTTAAGGGATGGTTGAGAAACCATCAAAATTTTCGCAATTCTGATGCTAGAAACGAATAAATGGATTGGCCTAGGGGAAAGGTACACACACCATTGTAATCGGCCGCGTTTCTACTTTCAGATGCAACAGGAATTTCTCGAGTTCGTCCATCCGTTCGCAAGATATGGGAGTGTGAAGTTAAGGAATGGTTGAGAAACCATCAAAATCTTCGCAAGTCTGATACTCGAAACCAATAACTGGAATGGCCTAGGGGCAAAAGTACACACACCATTGTAATCGGGCGAGTTTCTACTTTCAGATGCAACAGGAACTTCTCGAGTTCGTCAATCCGTTCGCGAGGTATGGGAGTTTGAAGTTAAGGAATGGTTGAGAAACCATCAAAATTTTCGCAATTCTGATGCTAGAAACGAATAACTGGAATGGCCAAAGGGAAAGGTACACACACCATTGTAATCGGGCGAGTTTCTACTATCAGATGCAACAGGAATTTCTCGAGTTCGTCAATCCGTTCGCGAGATATGGGAGTTGGAAGTTAAGGAATGGTTCAAAAACCATCAAAATTTTCGCAAGTCTGATACTCGAAACCAATAACTGGAGTGGCCTAGGGGAAAAGTACACACACCATTGTAATCTGGCCAGTTTCTACATTCAGATGCAACAGGAATATTTCGGATTCGTCAATCCGTTCGCGAAATATCGGAGTTTGGAGTTAAGAGATGGTTGAGAAACCATCAAAATTTTCGCAATCCTGATGCTAGAAACGAATAAATGGAATGGCTTAGGGGAAAAGTATATACACCATGGTAATCGGGCGAGTTTCTACTTTCAGATGCAACAGGAATTTCTCGAGTTCGTCCATCCGTTCGCGAGATATGGGAGTGTGAAGTTAAGGAATGGTTGAGAAACCATCAAAATGTTCGCAAGTCTGATACTAGAAACCAATAACTGGAATGGCCTAGGGGAAAAGTACACACACCATTGTAATCGGGCGAGTTTCTACTTTCAGATGCAACAGGAATTTCCAGAGTTCGTCAATCCGTTCGCGAGATATGGGAGTTTGAAGTTAAGGAATGGCTGAGAAGCCATCAAAATTTTCGCAAGTTTGATACCCGAAAGCAATAACTGGAGTGGCCTAGGGGAAAAGTACACACACCTTTGTAATCTGGCCAGTTTCTACATTCAGATGCAACAGGAATATTTCGGATTCGTCAATCCGTTCGCGAAATATCGGCGATCAGAGTTAAGAGATGGTTGAGAAACCATCAAAATTTTCGCAATTCTGATGCTACAAACGAATAACTGGATGGGCTAGGGGAAAAGTACACACACCATGGTAATCGGGCGAGTTTCTACTTTCAGATGCAACAGGAATTTCTCGAGTTCGTCCATCCGTTCGCGAGATATGGGAGTTTGAAGTTAAGGAATGGTTGAGAAACCATCAAAATTTTCGAAATTCTGATGCTAGAGACGAATAACTGGAATGGCCTAGGGGAAAGGTACACACACCATTGTAATCGGGCGAGTTTCTACTTTCAGATGCAACAGGAATTTCTCGAGTTCGTCGATCCGTTCGCGAGATATGGGAGTTTGAAGTTAAGGAATGGTTGAGAAACCATCAAAATTTTCGCAAGTCGGATACTCGAAACGAATAACTACAATGGCCTAGCGGAAAAATTCACATATCGTTGTAATCGGGCGAGTTTCTACTTTCAGATGCAACAGGAATTTCTCGAGTTCGTCAATCAGTTCGCGAGATATGGGGGTTTGAAGTTAAGGAATTGTTGAGAAACCATCAAAATTTTCGCAAGTCTGATACTCGAAACCAATAACTACAATGCTAGGGGAAAAGTACACACACCATGGTAATCGGGCGAGTTTCTACTTTCAGATGCAACAGGAATTTCTCGAGTTCGTCCATCCGTTCGCGAGATATGGGAGTTTGAAGTTAAGGAATGGTTGAGAAACCATCAAAATTTTCGAAATTCTGATGCTAGAGACGAATAACTGGAATGGCCTAGGGGAAAGGTACACACACCATTGTAATCGGGCGAGTTTCTACTTTCAGATGCAACAGGAATTTCTCGAGTTCGTCGATCCGTTCGCGAGATACGGGAGTTTGAAGTTAAGGAATGGTTGAGAAACCATCAAAATATTCGCAAGTCGGATACTCGAAACGAATAACTACAATGGCCTAGCGGAAAAATTCACATATCGTTGTAATCGGGCGAGTTTCTACTTTCAGATGCAACAGGAATTTCTCGAGTTCGTCAATCAGTTCGCGAGATATGGGGGTTTGAAGTTAAGGAATTGTTAAGAAACCATCAAAATTTTCGCAAGTCTGATACTCGAAACCAATAACTGGAACGGCCTAGGGGAAAAGTACACACACCATTGTAATCGGGCGAGTTTCTACTTTCAGATGCAACAGGAATTTCTCGAGTTCGTCAATCAGTTCGCGAGATATGGGAGCTTGAAGTTAAGGAATGGTTGAGAAACCATCAAAATTTTCGCATGTCTGATACTCGAAACAAATAACTCACAAAGGCCTAGGGGAATAGTACACACACCATTGTAATCTGGCCAATTTCTACATTCAGATGCAACAGGAGTATTTCGGATTCGTCAAACCGTTCGCGAAATATCGGCGTTTGGAGTTAAGAGATGGTTGAGAAACCATCAAAATTTTCGCAATTCTGATGCTAGAAACGAATAACTGGAATGGCCTAGGGGAAATGTACACACACCATTGTAATCGGGCGAGTTTCTACTTTCAGATGCAACAGGAATTTCTCGAGTTCGTCAATCCGTTCGCGAGATATGGGAGTTTGAAGTTAAGGAATGGTTGAGAAGCCATCAAAATTTTCGCAAGTCTGATACTCGAAACCAATAACTCACAAAGGCTTCCGGGAAAAGTACCCACACCATTGTAATCTGTCCAGTTTCTACATTCAGATGCAACAGGAATATTTCGGATTCGTCAATCCGTTCGCGAAATATCGGCGTTTAGAGTTAAGAGATGGTTGAGAAACCATCAAAATTTTCGCAATTCTGATGCTGGAAACGAATAACTGGATGGCCTAGGGGAAAAGTACACACACCATGGTAATCGGGCGAGATTCTACTTTCAGATGAAACAGGAATTTCTCGAGTTCGTTAATCCGTTCGCGAGATATGGTAGTTTGAATTAAGGAATGGTTGAGAAACCATCAAAATTTTCGCAAGTCTGATACTCGAAACCAATAACTACAATGCTAGGGGAAAAGTACACACACCATGGTAATCGGGCGAGTTTCTACTTTCAGATGCAACAGGAATTTCTCGAGTTCGTCCATCCGTTCGCGAGATATGGGAGTTTGAAGTTAAGGAATGGTTGAGAAACCATCAAAATTTTCGAAATTCTGATGCTAGAGACGAATAACTGGAATGGCCTAGGGGAAAGGTACACACACCATTGTAATCGGGCGAGTTGCTACTTTCAGATGCAACAGGAATTTCTCGAGATCGTCGATCCGTTCGCGAGATATGGGAGTTTGAAATTAAGGAATGGTTGAGAAACCATCAAAATTTTCGCAAGTCTGATACTCGAAACCAATAACTGGAACGGCCTGGGGGAAAAGTACACACACCATTGTAATCGGCCGAGTTTCTACCTTCAGATGCAACAGGAATTTCTCGAGTTCGTCAATCCGTTCGCTAGATGTGGGAGTTTGAAGTTAAGGAATGGTTCAAAAACCATCAAAATTTTCGCAAGTCTGATACTCGAAACCAATAACTGGAACGGCCTAGGGGAAAAGTACACACACCATTGTAATCGGGCGAGTTTCTACTTTCAGATGCAACAGGAATTTCTCGAGTTCGTCAACCGTTCGCGAGGTATGGGAGTTTGAAGTTAAGGAATGGTTGAGAAACCATCAAAATTTTCGCAATTCTGATGCTAGAGACGAATAACTGGAATGGCCTAGGGGAAAGGTACACACACCATTGTAATCGGGCGAGTTTCTACTTTCAGTTGCAACAGGAATTTCTCGAGTTCGTCGATCCGTTCGCGAGATATGGGAGCTTGAAGTTAAGGAATGGTTGAGAAACCATCAAAATTTTCGCAAGTATGATACTCGAAACAAATAACTCACAAAGGCCTAGGGGAATAGTACACACACCATTGTAATCTGGCCAATTTCTACATTCAGATGCAACAGGAGTATTTCGGATTCGTCAAACCGTTCGCGAAATATCAGCGTTTGGAGTTAAGAGATGGTTGAGAAACCATCAAAATTTTCGCAATTCTGATGCTAGAAACGAATAACTGGATGGCCTAGGGGAAAAGTACACACACCATGGTAATCGGGCGAGATTCTACTTTCAGATGAAACAGGAATTTCTCGAGTTCGTGAATCCGTTCGCGAGATATGGTAGTTTGAATTAAGGAATGGTTGAGAAACCATCAAAATTTTCGCAAGTCTGATACTCGAAACCAATAACTACAAAGGCCGAGGGGAAAAATACACATACCGTTGTAATCGGGAGAGTTTCTACTTTCAGATGCAACAGGAATTTCTCGAGTTCGTCAATCCGGTCGCGAGATATGGGAGTTTGAAGTTAAAGAATGGTTGAGAAACCATCAAAATGTTCGCAAGTCGGATACTCGAAACGAATAACTACAATGGCCTAGCGGAAAAATGCACATATCGTTGTAATCGGGCGAGTTTCTACTTTCAGATGCAACAGGAATTTCTCGAGTTCGTCAATCAGTTCGCGAGATATGGGGGTTTGAAGTTAAGGAATTGTTGAGAAACCATCAAAATTTTCGCAAGTCTGATACTCAAAACCAATAACTACAATGCTAGGGGAAAAGTACACACACCATTGTAATCGGGCGAGTTTCTACTTTCAGATGCAACAGGAATTTCTCGAGTTCGTCAATCCGTTCGCAAGGTATGGGAGTTTGAATTTAAGGAATGGTAGAGAAACCATCAAAATTTTCGCAATTCTGATGCTAGAAACGAATAACTGGAATGGCCTAGGGGAAAGGTACACACACCCTTGAAATCGGGCGAGTTTCTACTTTCAGATGCAACAGGAATTTCTCGAGTTCGTCAATCCGTTCGCTAGATATGGGAGTTTGAAGTTAAGGAATGGTTCGAAAACCATCAAAATTTTCGCAAGTCTGATACTCGAAACCAATAACTGGAACGGCCTAGGGGAAAAGTACACACACCATTGTAATCGGGCGAGTTTCTACCTTCAGATGCAACAGAAATGTTTGGGATTCGTCAATCCGTTCGCGAGATATGGGAGTTTGAAGTTAAGGAATGGTTGAGAAACCATCAAAATTTTCGCAAGTTTGATACTCGAAACCAATAACTGGAGTGGCCTAGGGGAAAAGTACACACACAATTGTAATCTGGCCAGTTTCTACATTCAGATGCAACAGGAGTATTTCGGATTCGTCAATCGGTTCGCGAAATATCGGCGTTTGGAGTTAAGAGATGGTGGAGAAACCATCAAAATTTTCGCAATTCTGATGCTAGAAACGAATAACTGGATGGCCTAGGGGAAATGTACACACACCATTGTAATCGGGCGAGTTTCTACTTTCAGATGCAACAGGAATTTCTCGAGTTCGTCAATTCGTTCGCGAGATATGGGAGTTTGAACTTAAGGAATGGTTGAGAAGCCATCAAAATTTTCGCAAGTCTGATACTCGAAACCAATAACTCACAATGGCCTACGGGAAAAGTACACACACCATTGTAATCTGTCCAGTTTCTACATTCAGATGCAACAGGAATATTTCGGATTCGTCAATCCGTTCCGGAAATATCGGAGTTTGCAGTTAAGAGATGGTTGAGAAACCATCAGAATTTTCGCAATTCTGATGCTAGAAACGAATAAATGGAATGGCCTAGGGGAAAAGTACACACACCATGGTAATCGGGCGGGTTTCTACTTTCAGATGCAGCAGGAGTTTCTCGAGTTCGTAAATCCGTTCGCGAGATATGGGAGTTTAAAGTTAAGGAATGGTTGAAAAACCATCAAAATTTTCGCAAGTCTGACACTCGAAACAAATAACTCACAAAGGCCTAGGGGAAGAGTACACACACCATTGTCATCTGGCCAGTTTCTACATTCAGATGCAACAGGAATATTTCGGATTCGTCAATCTGTTCGCGAAATATCGGCGTTTGGAGTTAAGAGATGGTTGAGAAACCATAAAAATGTTCGCAAGTCTGATACTCGAAACCCATAACTGGAACGGCCTAGGGGAAAAGTACACACACCATTGTAATCGGGCGAGTTTCTACTTTCAGATGCAACAGGAATTTCCCGAGTTCGTCAATCCGTTCGCGAGATATGGGGGTTTGAAGTTAAGGAATGGTTGAGAAACCATCAAAATTTTCGCACGTCTGATACTCGAAACCAATAACTACAATGGCCTAGGGGAAAAGTACACACACCATTGTAATCGGGCGAGTTTCTACCTTCAGATGCAACAGAAATTTTTGGGATTCGTCAATCCGTTCGCAAGATATGGGGGTTTGAAGTTATGGAATGGTTGAGAAACCATCAAAATTTTCGCAAGTCTGATACTCGAAACCAATAACTACAAAGGCCGAGGGGAAAAATACACATACCGTTGTAATCGGGAGAGTTTCTACTTTCAGATGCAACAGGAATTTCTCGAGTTCGTCAATCCGGTCGCGAGATATGGGAGTTTGAAGTTAAAGAATGGTTGAGAAACCATCAAAATGTTCGCAAGTCGGATACTCGAAACGAATAACTACAATGGCCTAGCGGAAAAATGCACATATCGTTGTAATCGGGCGAGTTTCTACTTTCAGATGCAACAGGAATTTCTCGAGTTCGTCAATCAGTTCGCGAGATATGGGGGTTTGAAGTTAAGGAATTGTTGAGAAACCATCAAAATTTTCGCAAGTCTGATACTCAAAACCAATAACTACAATGCTAGGGGAAAAGTACACACACCATTGTAATCGGGCGAGTTTCTACTTTCAGATGCAACAGGAATTTCTCGAGTTCGTCAATCCGTTCGCAAGGTATGGGAGTTTGAATTTAAGGAATGGTAGAGAAACCATCAAAATTTTCGCAATTCTGATGCTAGAAACGAATAACTGGAATGGCCTAGGGGAAAGGTACACACACCCTTGAAATCGGGCGAGTTTCTACTTTCAGATGCAACAGGAATTTCTCGAGTTCGTCAATCCGTTCGCTAGATATGGGAGTTTGAAGTTAAGGAATGGTTCGAAAACCATCAAAATTTTCGCAAGTCTGATACTCGAAACCAATAACTGGAACGGCCTAGGGGAAAAGTACACACACCATTGTAATCGGGCGAGTTTCTACCTTCAGATGCAACAGAAATGTTTGGGATTCGTCAATCCGTTCGCGAGATATGGGAGTTTGAAGTTAAGGAATGGTTGAGAAACCATCAAAATTTTCGCAAGTTTGATACTCGAAACCAATAACTGGAGTGGCCTAGGGGAAAAGTACACACACAATTGTAATCTGGCCAGTTTCTACATTCAGATGCAACAGGAGTATTTCGGATTCGTCAATCGGTTCGCGAAATATCGGCGTTTGGAGTTAAGAGATGGTGGAGAAACCATCAAAATTTTCGCAATTCTGATGCTAGAAACGAATAACTGGATGGCCTAGGGGAAATGTACACACACCATTGTAATCGGGCGAGTTTCTACTTTCAGATGCAACAGGAATTTCTCGAGTTCGTCAATTCGTTCGCGAGATATGGGAGTTTGAACTTAAGGAATGGTTGAGAAGCCATCAAAATTTTCGCAAGTCTGATACTCGAAACCAATAACTCACAATGGCCTACGGGAAAAGTACACACACCATTGTAATCTGTCCAGTTTCTACATTCAGATGCAACAGGAATATTTCGGATTCGTCAATCCGTTCCGGAAATATCGGAGTTTGCAGTTAAGAGATGGTTGAGAAACCATCAGAATTTTCGCAATTCTGATGCTAGAAACGAATAAATGGAATGGCCTAGGGGAAAAGTACACACACCATGGTAATCGGGCGGGTTTCTACTTTCAGATGCAGCAGGAGTTTCTCGAGTTCGTAAATCCGTTCGCGAGATATGGGAGTTTAAAGTTAAGGAATGGTTGAAAAACCATCAAAATTTTCGCAAGTCTGACACTCGAAACAAATAACTCACAAAGGCCTAGGGGAAGAGTACACACACCATTGTCATCTGGCCAGTTTCTACATTCAGATGCAACAGGAATATTTCGGATTCGTCAATCTGTTCGCGAAATATCGGCGTTTGGAGTTAAGAGATGGTTGAGAAACCATAAAAATGTTCGCAAGTCTGATACTCGAAACCCATAACTGGAACGGCCTAGGGGAAAAGTACACACACCATTGTAATCGGGCGAGTTTCTACTTTCAGATGCAACAGGAATTTCCCGAGTTCGTCAATCCGTTCGCGAGATATGGGGGTTTGAAGTTAAGGAATGGTTGAGAAACCATCAAAATTTTCGCACGTCTGATACTCGAAACCAATAACTACAATGGCCTAGGGGAAAAGTACACACACCATTGTAATCGGGCGAGTTTCTACCTTCAGATGCAACAGAAATTTTTGGGATTCGTCAATCCGTTCGCAAGATATGGGGGTTTGAAGTTATGGAATGGTTGAGAAACCATCAAAATTTTCGTAAGTTTGATACTCGAAACCAATAACTGGAGTGGCCCAGGGGAAAAGTACACACACCATTGTAATCTGGCCAGTTTCTACTTTCAGATGCAACAGGAATTTCTCGAGTTCGTCAATCCGTTCGCGAGGTATGGGAGTTTGAAGTTAAGGAATTGTTGAGAAACCATAAAAATTTTCGCAAGTCTGATACTCGAAACCAATAACTGGAACGGCCTAGGGGAAAAATACACACACCATTGTAATCGGGCGAGTTTCTACTTTCAGATGCAACAGGAACTTCTCGAGTTCGTCAATCCGTTCGCGAGGTGTGGGAGTTTGAAGTTAAGGAATGGTTGAGAAACCATCAAAATTTTCGCAATTCTGATGCTAGAAACGAATAACTGGAATGGCCAAGGGGAAAGGTACACACACCATTGTAATCGGGCGAGTTTCTACTATCAGATGCAACAGGAATTTCTCGAGTTCGTCAATCCGTTCGCGAGATATGGGAGTTGGAAGTTAAGGAATGGTTCAAAAACCATCAAAATTTTCGCAAGTCTGATACTCGAAACCAATAACTGGAGTGGCCTAGGGGAAAAGTACACACACCATTGTAATCTTGCCAGTTTCTACATTCAGATGCAACAGGAATATTTCGGATTCGTCAATCCGTTCGCGAAATATCGGAGTTTGGAGTTAAGAGATGGTTGAGAAACCATCAAAATTTTCGCAATCCTGATGCTAGAAACGAATAAATGGAATGGCCTAGGGGAAAAGAACATACACCATGGTAATCGGGCGAGTTTCTACTTTCAGATGCAACAGGAATTTCTGGAGTTCGTCCATCCGTTCGCGAGATATGGGAGTGTGAAGTTAAGGAATGGTTGAGAAACCATCAAAATGTTCGCAAGTCTGATACTAGAAACCAATAACTGGAATGGCCTAGGGGAAAAGTACACACACTATTGTAATCGGGCGAGTTTCTACTTTCAGATGCAACAGGAATTTCTCGAGTTCGTCAATCCGTTCGCGATATATGGGAGTTTGAAGTTAAGGAATGGTTGAGAAACCATCAAAATTTTCGCAAGTTTGATACCCGAAAGCAATAACTGGAGTGGCCTAGGGGAAAAGTACACACACCATTGTAATCTGGCCAGTTTCTACATTCAGATGCAACAGGAATATTTCGGATTCGTCAATCCGTTCGCGAAATATCGGCGATCAGAGTTAAGAGATGGTTGAGAAACCATCAAAATTTTCGCAATTCTGATGCTAGAAACGAATAACTGGATGGGCTAGGGGAAAAGTACACACACCATGGTAATCGGGCGAGTTTCTACTTTCAGATGCAACAGGAATTTCTCGAGTTCGTCAATCCGTTCGCGAGGTATGGGAGTTTGAAGTTAAGGAATGGTTGAGAAACCATCAAAATTTTCGCAATTCTGATGCTAGAGACGAATAACTGGAATGGCCTTGGGGAAAGGTACACACACCATTGTAATCGGGCGAGTTTCTACTTTCAGATGCAACAGGAATTTCCCGAGTTCGTCAATCCGTTCGCGAGATATGGGAGTTTGAAGTTAAGGAATTGTTGAGAAACCATCAAAATTTTCGCAAGTTTGATACCCGAAAGCAATAACTGGAGTGGCCTAGGGGAAAAGTACACACACCATTGTAATCTGGCCAGTTTCTACATTCAGATGCAACAGGAATATTTCGGATTCGTCAATCCGTTCGCGAAATATCGATGATCAGAGTTAAGAGATGGTTGAGAAACCATCAAAATTTTCGCAATTCTGATGCTACAAACGAATAACTGGATGGGCTAGGGGAAAAGTACACACACCATGGTAATCGGGCGAGTTTCTACTTTCAGATGCAACAGGAATTTCTCGAGTTCGTCCATCCGTTCGCGAGATATGGGAGTTTGAAGTTAAGGAATGGTTGAGAAACCATCAAAATGTTCGCAAGTCTGATACTCGAAACCAATAACTGGAATGGCCTAGGGGAAAGGTACACACACCATTGTAATCGGCCGAGTTTCTACTTTCAGATGCAACAGGAATTTCTCGAGTTCGTCAATCCGTTCGCGAGGTATGGGAGTTTGAAGTTAAGGAATGGTTGAGAAACCATCAAAATTTTCGCAATTCTGATGCTAGAGACGGGTAACTGGAATGGCCTAGGGGAAAGGTACACACACCATTGTAATCGGCCGCGTTTCTACTTTCAGATGCAACAGGAATTTCTCGAGTTCGTCCATCCGTTCGCAAGATATGGGAGTGTGAAATTAAGGAATGGTTGAGAAACCATCAAAATGTTCGCAAGTCTGATACTCGAAACCAATAACTGGAATGGCCTAGGGGAAAAGTACACACACCATTGTAATCTGGCCAGTTTCTTCTTTCAGATGCAACAGGAATTTCTCGAGTTCGTCAATCCGTTCGCGAAATATCGGAGTTTGGAGTTAAGAGATGGTTGAGAAACCATCAAAATTTTCGCAATCCTGATGCTAGAAACGAATAAATGGAATGGCCTAGGGGAAAGGTACACACACCATTGTAATCGGCCGCGTTTCTACTTTCAGATGCAACAGGAATTTCTCGAGTTCGTCCATCCGTTCGCAAGATATGGGAGTGTGAAGTTAAGGAATGGTTGAGAAACCATCAAAATGTTCGCAAGTCTGATACTCGAAACCAATAACTGGAATGGCCTAGGGGAAAAGTACACGCACCATTGTAATCGGGCGAGTTTCTACTTTCAGATGCAACAGGAACTTCTCGAGTTCGTCAATCCGTTCGCGAGGTATGGGAGTTGGAAGTTAAGGAATGGTTCAAAAACCATCAAAATTTTCGCAAGTCTGATACTCGAAACCAATAACTGGAGTGGCCTAGGGGAAAAGTACACACACCATTGTAATCTGGCCAGTTTCTATTATACATTCAGATGCAACAGGAATATTTCGGATTCGTCAATCCGTTCGCGAAATATCGGAGTTTGGAGTTAAGAGATGGTTGAGAAACCATCAAAATTTTCGCAAGTTTGATACCCGAAAGCAATAACTGGAGTGGCCTAGGGGAAAAGTACACACACCATTGTAATCTGGCCAGTTTCTACATTCAGATGCAACAGGAATATTTCGGATTCGTCAATCCGTTCGCGATATATCGATGATCAGAGTTAAGAGATGGTTGAGAAACCATCAAAATTTTCGCAATTCTGATGCTACAAACGAATAACTGGATGGGCTAGGGGAAAAGTACACACACCATGGTAATCGGGCGAGTTTCTACTTTCAGATGCAACAGGAATTTCTCGAGTTCGTCCATCCGTTCGCGAGATATGGGAGTTTGAAGTTAAGGAATGGTTGAGAAACCATCAAAATTTTCGCAATTCTGATGCTAGAGACGAATAACTGGAATGGCCTTGGGGAAAGGTACACACACCATTGTAATCGGGCGAGTTTCTACTTTCAGATGCAACAGGAATTTCCCGAGTTCGTCAATCCGTTCGCGAGATATGGGAGTTTGAAGTTAAGGAATTGTTGAGAAACCATCAAAATTTTCGCAAGTTTGATACCCGAAAGCAATAACTGGAGTGGCCTAGGGGAAAAGTACACACACCATTGTAATCTGGCCAGTTTCTACATTCAGATGCAACAGGAATATTTCGGATTCGTCAATCCGTTCGCGAAATATCGATGATCAGAGTTAAGAGATGGTTGAGAAACCATCAAAATTTTCGCAATTCTGATGCTACAAACGAATAACTGGATGGGCTAGGGGAAAAGTACACACACCATGGTAATCGGGCGAGTTTCTACTTTCAGATGCAACAGGAATTTCTCGAGTTCGTCCATCCGTTCGCGAGATATGGGAGTTTGAAGTTAAGGAATGGTTGAGAAACCATCAAAATGTTCGCAAGTCTGATACTCGAAACCAATAACTGGAATGGCCTAGGGGAAAGGTACACACACCATTGTAATCGGCCGAGTTTCTACTTTCAGATGCAACAGGAATTTCTCGAGTTCGTCAATCCGTTCGCGAGGTATGGGAGTTTGAAGTTAAGGAATGGTTGAGAAACCATCAAAATTTTCGCAATTCTGATGCTAGAGACGGGTAACTGGAATGGCCTAGGGGAAAGGTACACACACCATTGTAATCGGCCGCGTTTCTACTTTCAGATGCAACAGGAATTTCTCGAGTTCGTCCATCCGTTCGCAAGATATGGGAGTGTGAAGTTAAGGAATGGTTGAGAAACCATCAAAATGTTCGCAAGTCTGATACTCGAAACCAATAACTGGAATGGCCTAGGGGAAAAGTACACACACCATTGTAATCTGGCCAGTTTCTTCTTTCAGATGCAACAGGAATTTCTCGAGTTCGTCAATCCGTTCGCGAAATATCGGAGTTTGGAGTTAAGAGATGGTTGAGAAACCATCAAAATTTTCGCAATCCTGATGCTAGAAACGAATAAATGGAATGGCCTAGGGGAAAGGTACACACACCATTGTAATCGGCCGCGTTTCTACTTTCAGATGCAACAGGAATTTCTCGAGTTCGTCCATCCGTTCGCAAGATATGGGAGTGTGAAGTTAAGGAATGGTTGAGAAACCATCAAAATGTTCGCAAGTCTGATACTCGAAACCAATAACTGGAATGGCCTAGGGCAAAAGTACACGCACCATTGTAATCGGGCGAGTTTCTACTTTCAGATGCAACAGGAACTTCTCGAGTTCGTCAATCCGTTCGCGAGGTATGGGAGTTGGAAGTTAAGGAATGGTTCAAAAACCATCAAAATTTTCGCAAGTCTGATACTCGAAACCAATAACTGGAGTGGCCTAGGGGAAAAGTACACACACCATTGTAATCTGGCCAGTTTCTATTATACATTCAGATGCAACAGGAATATTTCGGATTCGTCAATCCGTTCGCGAAATATCGGAGTTTGGAGTTAAGAGATGGTTGAGAAACCATCAAAATTTTCGCAAGTTTGATACCCGAAAGCAATAACTGGAGTGGCCTAGGGGAAAAGTACACACACCATTGTAATCTGGCCAGTTTCTACATTCAGATGCAACAGGAATATTTCGGATTCGTCAATCCGTTCGCGATATATCGATGATCAGAGTTAAGAGATGGTTGAGAAACCATCAAAATTTTCGCAATTCTGATGCTACAAACGAATAACTGGATGGGCTAGGGGAAAAGTACACACACCATGGTAATCGGGCGAGTTTCTACTTTCAGATGCAACAGGAATTTCTCGAGTTCGTCAATCCGTTCGCGAGATATGGGAGTTTGAAGTTAAGGAATGGTTGAGAAGCCATCAAAATTTTCGCAAGTCTGATACTCGAAACCAATAACTCACAAAGGCCTACGGGAAAAGTACACACACCATTGTAATCTGTCCAGTTTCTACATTCAGATGCAACAGGAATATTTCGGATTCGTCAATCCGTTCGCGAAATATCGGAGTTTGGAGTTAAGAGATGGTTGAGAAACCATCAAAATTTTCGCAAGTTTGATACCCGAAAGCAATAACTGGAGTGGCCTAGGGGAAAAGTACACACACCATTGTAATCTGGCCAGTTTCTACATTCAGATGCAACAGGAATATTTCGGATTCGTCAATCCGTTCGCGATATATCGATGATCAGAGTTAAGAGATGGTTGAGAAACCATCAAAATTTTCGCAATTCTGATGCTACAAACGAATAACTGGATGGGCTAGGGGAAAAGTACACACACCATGGTAATCGGGCGAGTTTCTACTTTCAGATGCAACAGGAATTTCTCGAGTTCGTCAATCCGTTCGCGAGGTATGGGAGTTTGAAGTTAAGGAATGGTTGAGAAACCATCAAAATTTTCGCAATTCTGATGCTAGAGACGGGTAACTGGAATGGCCTAGGGGAAAGGTACACACACCATTGTAATCGGCCGCGTTTCTACTTTCAGATGCAACAGGAATTTCTCGAGTTCGTCCATCCGTTCGCAAGATATGGGAGTGTGAAGTTAAGGAATGGTTGAGAAACCATCAAAATGTTCGCAAGTCTGATACTCGAAACCAATAACTGGAATGGCCTAGGGGAAAAGTACACACACCATTGTAATCTGGCCAGTTTCTTCTTTCAGATGCAACAGGAATTTCTCGAGTTCGTCAATCCGTTCGCGAAATATCGGAGTTTGGAGTTAAGAGATGGTTGAGAAACCATCAAAATTTTCGCAATCCTGATGCTAGAAACGAATAAATGGAATGGCCTAGGGGAAAGGTACACACACCATTGTAATCGGCCGCGTTTCTACTTTCAGATGCAACAGGAATTTCTCGAGTTCGTCCATCCGTTCGCAAGATATGGGAGTGTGAAGTTAAGGAATGGTTGAGAAACCATCAAAATGTTCGCAAGTCTGATACTCGAAACCAATAACTGGAATGGCCTAGGGGAAAAGTACACGCACCATTGTAATCGGGCGAGTTTCTACTTTCAGATGCAACAGGAACTTCTCGAGTTCGTCAATCCGTTCGCGAGGTATGGGAGTTGGAAGTTAAGGAATGGTTCAAAAACCATCAAAATTTTCGCAAGTCTGATACTCGAAACCAATAACTGGAGTGGCCTAGGGGAAAAGTACACACACCATTGTAATCTGGCCAGTTTCTATTATACATTCAGATGCAACAGGAATATTTCGGATTCGTCAATCCGTTCGCGAAATATCGGAGTTTGGAGTTAAGAGATGGTTGAGAAACCATCAAAATTTTCGCAAGTTTGATACCCGAAAGCAATAACTGGAGTGGCCTAGGGGAAAAGTACACACACCATTGTAATCTGGCCAGTTTCTACATTCAGATGCAACAGGAATATTTCGGATTCGTCAATCCGTTCGCGATATATCGATGATCAGAGTTAAGAGATGGTTGAGAAACCATCAAAATTTTCGCAATTCTGATGCTACAAACGAATAACTGGATGGGCTAGGGGAAAAGTACACACACCATGGTAATCGGGCGAGTTTCTACTTTCAGATGCAACAGGAATTTCTCGAGTTCGTCAATCCGTTCGCGAGATATGGGAGTTTGAAGTTAAGGAATGGTTGAGAAGCCATCAAAATTTTCGCAAGTCTGATACTCGAAACCAATAACTCACAAAGGCCTACGGGAAAAGTACACACACCATTGTAATCTGTCCAGTTTCTACATTCAGATGCAACAGGAATATTTCGGATTCGTCAATCCGTTCGCGAGATATGGGAGTTTGAAGTTAAGGAATGGTTGAGAAACCATAAAAATTTTCGCTGGTATGATACTCGAAGCCAATAACTGGAATGGCCTGGGGGAAAGGTACACACACCATTGTAATCGGGCGAGTTTCTACTTTCAGATGCAACAGGAATTTCTCGAGTTCGTCAATCCGTTCGCGAGATATGGGAGTTCGATGTTAAGGAATGGTTGAGAAACCATCACAAGCTTCGCAAGTCTGATTCTCGAAACCAATAACTACAATGGCCTAGGGGTAAATACACATACCGTTGTAATCGGGAGAGTCTCTACCTACGGATGCAACAGAAATTTTTCGGATTCGTCAATCCGTTCGCGAGATATAGGAGTTTGAAGTGTAGGAATGGTTGAGAAAAAATCAAAATTTTCGCAAGTTTGATACTCGAAACCAATAACTACAATGGCCTAGGGCAAAAATACACATACCGTTGTAATCGGGAGAGTTTCTGCTTTCAGATGCAACCGGAATTTCTCGAGTTCGTCAATCCGTTTGCGAGATATGGGTGTTTGAAGTTAAGGAATGGTTGAGAAACCATCAAAATTTTCGCAAGCCTGATACTCGAAACCAATAACTACAAAGGCCGCGGGGAAAAATACACATACCGTTGTAATCGGGAGAGTTTCTACTTTCAGATGCAACAGGAATTTCTCGAGTTCGTCAATCCGTTCGCGAGATATGGGGGTTTGAAGTTAAGGAATGGTTGAGAAACCATCAAAATTTTCGCAAGCCTGATACTCGAAACCAATAACAACAAAGGCCGCGGGGAAAAATACACATACCGTTGTAATCGGGAGAGTTTCTACTTTCAGATGCAACAGGAATTTCTCGAGTTCGTCAATCCGTTCGCGAGGTATGGGAGTTTGAAGTTAAGGAATTGTTGAGAAACCATTAAAATTTTCGCAGGTATGATCCTCGAAACCAATAACTCACAAAGGCCTAGGGGAAAAGTACACACCCCATTGTAATCGGGCGAGTTTATACTTTCAGATGCAACAGGAATTTCTCGAGTTCTTCAATCCGTTCGCGAGATATGGGAGTTTGAAGTTAAGGAATGGTTGAGAAGCCATCAAAATTTTCGCAAGTCTGATACTCGAGACCAACAACTGGTATGGCCTATGGGAAAAGTACACACACCATTGTTATCTGGCCAGTTTCTACATTCAGATGCAACAGTAATATTTCGGATTCGTCAATCCGTACGCGAAATATCGGAGTTTGGAGTTAAGAGATGGTTGAGAAACCATCAAAATTTTCGCAATTCTGATGCTAGAAACGAATAACTGGATGGCCTAGGGGAAAAGTACACACACCATGGTAATCGGGCGAGTTTCTACTTTCAAATGAAACAGGAATTTCTCGAGTTCGTCAATCCGTTCGCGAGATATGGTAGTTTGAATTAAGGAATGGTTGAGAAACCATCAAAATTTTCGCAAGTCTGATACTCGAAACCAATAACTACAAAGGCCGAGGGGAAAAATAAACATACCGTTGTAATCGGGAGAGTTTCTACTTTCAGATGCAACAGGAATTTCTCGAGTTCGTCAATCCGGTCGCGAGATATGGGAGTTTGAAGTTAAAGAATGGTTGAGAAACCATCAAAATGTTCGCAAGTCGGATACTCGAAACGAATAACTACAATTGCCTAGCGGAAAAATTCACATATCGTTGTAATCGGGCGAGTTTCTACTTTCAGATGCAACAGGAATTTCTCGAGTTCGTCAATCAGTTCGCGAGATATGGGGGTTTGAAGTTAAGGAATTGTTGAGAAACCATCAAAATTTTCGCAAGTCTGATACTCGAAACCATTAACTACAATGCTAGGGGAAAAGTACACACACCATTGTAATCGGGCGAGTTTGTACTTTCAGATGCAACAGGAATTCCTCGAGTTCGTCAATCCGTTCGCGAAATATCGGAGTTTGGAGTTAAGAGAAGGTTGAGAAACCATCAAAATTTTCGCAATTCTGATGCTAGAAACGAATAAATAGAACGGCATGGGGGAAAAGTACACACACCATGGTAATCGGGCGAGTTTCTACTTTCAGATGCAACAGGAATTTCACGCGTTCGTCAATCCGTTCGCGAGATATGGGAGTTTGAAGTTAAGGAATGGTTGAAACACCATCAAAATTTTCGCAAGTCTGATACTCGAAACCAATAACTCACAAAGGCCTACGGGAAAAGTACACACACCATTGTAATCTGTCCAGTTTCTACATTCAGATGCAACAGGAATATTTCGGATTCGTCAATCCGTTCGCGAAATATCGGCGTTTAGAGTTAAGAGATGGTTGAGAAACCATCAAAATTTTCGCAATTCTGATGCTAGAAACGAATAACTGGTTGGCCTAGGGGAAAAGTACACACACCACGGTAATCGGGCGAGTTTCTACTTTCAGATGAAACAGGAATTTCTCGAGTTCGTCAATCCGTTCGCGAGATATGGTACTTTGAATTAAGGAATGGTTGAGAAACCATCAAAATTTTCGCAAGTCTGATACTCGAAACCAATAACTACAAAGGCCGAGGGGAAAAATACACATACCGTTGTAATCGGGAGAGTTTCTACTTTCAGATGCAACAGGAATTTCTCGAGTTCGTCAATCCGGTCGCGAGATATGGTAGTTTGAAGTTAAAGAATGGTTGAGAAACCATCAAAATGTTCGCAAGTCGGATACTCGAAACGAATAACTACAATTGCCTAGCGGAAAAATTCACATATCGTTGTAATCGGGCGAGTTTCTACTTTCAGATGCAACAGGAATTTCTCGAGTTCGTCAATCAGTACGCGAGATATGGGGGTTTGAAGTTAAGGAATTGTTGAGAAACCATCAAAATTTTCGCAAGTCTGATACTCGAAACCAATAACTACAATGCTAGGGGAAAAGTACACACACCATTGTAATCGGACGAGTTTCTACTTTCAGATGCAACAGGAATTCCTCGAGTTCGTCAATCCGTTCGCAAGGTATGGGAGTTTGAAGTTAAGGAATGGTTGAGAAGCCATCAAAATTTTCGCAAGTCTGATACTCGAAACCATTAACTCACAACGGCCTGCGGGAAAAGTACACACACCATTGTAATCTGTCCAGTTTCTACATTCAGATGCAACAGGAATATTTCGGATTCGTCAATCCGTTCGCGAAATATCGGCGTTTAGAGTTAAGAGATGGTTGAGAAACCATCAAAATTTTCGCAATTCTGATGCTACAAACGAATAACTGTATGGCCTAGGGGAAAAGTACACACACCATGGTAATCGGGCGAGTTTCTACTTTCAGATGAAACAGGAATTTCTCAAGTTCGTCAATCCGTTCGCGAGATATGGTAGTTTGAATTAAGGAATGGTTGAGAAACCATCAAAATTTTCGCAAGTCTGATACCCGAAACCAATAACTACAAAGGCCGAGGGGAAAAATACACATACCGTTGTAATCGGGAGAGTTTCTACTTTCAGATGCAACAGGAATTTCTCGAGTTCGTCAATCCGGTCGCGAGATATGGGAGTTTGAAGTTAAAGAATGGTTGAGAAACCATCAAAATGTTCGCAAGTCGGATACTCGAAACGAATAACTACAATTGTCTAGCGGAAAAATTCACATATCGTTGTAATCGGGCGAGTTTCTACTTTCAGATGCAACAGGAATTTCTCGAGTTCGTCAATCAGTTCGCGAGATATGGGGGTTTGAAGTTAAGGAATTGTTGAGATACCATCAAAATTTTCGCAAGTCTGATACTCGAAACCAATAACTACAATGCTAGGGGAAAAGTACACACACCATTGTAATCGGGCGAGTTTGTACTTTCAGATGCAACAGGAATTCCTCGAGTTCGTCAATCCGTTCGCAAGGTATGGGAGTTTGAAGTTAAGGAATGGTAGAGAATCCATCAAAATTTTCGCAATTCTGATGCTAGAAACGAATAACTGGAATGGCCTAGGGGAAAGGTACACACACCATTGTAATCGGGCGAGTTTCTATTTTCAGATGCAACAGGAATTTCTTGAGTTCGTCAATCCGTTCGCTAGATATGGGAGTTTGAAGTTAAGGAATGGTTCAAAAACCATCAAAATTTTCGCAAGTCTGATAATCGAAACCAATAACTACAAAGGCCGAGGTGAAAAATACACATACCGTTGTAATCGGGAGAGTTTCTACTTTCAGATGCAACAGGAATTTCTCGAGTTCGTCAATCCGTTCGCGAGATATGGGAGTTTGAAGTTAAGGAATGGTTCAAAAACCATCAAAATTTTCGCAAGTCTGATACTCGAAACCAATAACTGGAATGGCCTAGGGGAAAAGTACACACACCATGGTAATCGGGCGAGTTTCTACTTTCAGATGCAACAGGAATTTCTCGAGTTCGTCAATCCGTTCGCGAGATACGGGAGTTTGAAGTTAAGGAATGGTTGAAACACCATCAAAATTTTCGCAAGTCTGATACTCGAAACCAATAACTCACAAAGGCCTAGGGGAAAACCACACATACCCTTGTAATCGGGCAAGTTTCTACTTTCAGATGCAACAGGAATTTCTCGAGTTCGTCCATCCGTTCGCGAGATATGGGAGTGAGAAGTTAAGGAATGGTTGAGAAACCATCAAAATGTTCGCAAGCCTGATACTCGAAACCAATAACTGGAATGGCCTAGGGGAAAAGTACACACACCATTGTAATCGGGCGAGTTTCTACTTTCAGATGCAACAGGAATTTCTCGAATTCATAAATCCGTTCGCGAGATATGGGATTTTGAAGTTAAGGAATGGTTGAGAAACCATCCAAATTTTCGCAATTATGATGCTGGAAACGAATAACTGGGATGATGGCCTAGGGGAAGGTACACACACCATTGTAATCGGGCGAGTCTCTACTTTCATATGCAACAGAAACATTTGGAATTCGTCAATCCGTTCGCGAGATATGGGAGCTTGAAGTTAAGGAATGGTTGAGAAACCATCAAAATTTTCGCAAGTTTGATACTCGAAAGCAATAACTGGAGTGGCCTAGGGGAAAAGTACACAGACCATTGTAATCTGGCCTGTTTCTACATTGAGATGCAACAGGAATATTTCGGATTCGTCAATCCGTTCGCGAAATATCGGCGTTTGGAGTTAAGAGATGGTAGAGAAACCATCAAAATTTTCGCAATTCTGATGCTAGAAACGAATAAATAGAATGGCCTAGGGGAAAAGTACACACACCATTGTAATCGGGCGAGTTTCTACTTTCAGATGCAACAGGAATTTCTCGAATTCATAAATCCGTTCGCGAGATATGGGATTTTGAAGCTAAGGAATGGTTGAGAAACCATCCAAATTTTCGCAAGTCTGATACTCGAAACCAATAACTGGAATGGCCTAGGGGAAAAGTGCACACACCATTGTAATTGGGCGAGTTTCTACTTTCAGATGCAACAGGAATTTCTCGAGTTCGTCAATCCGTTCGCGAGGTATGGGAGTTTGAAGTTAAGGAATGGTAGAGAAGCCATCAAAATTTTCGCAAGTCTGATACTCGAAACCAATAACTCACAAAGGCCTAGGGGAAAAGTACACACACCATTGTAATCTGGCCAGTTTCTACATTCAGATGCAACAGGAATATTTCGGATTCGTCAATCCGTTCGCGAAATATCTGCGTTTGGAGTTAAGAGATGGTTGAGAAACCATCAAAATTTTCGCAATTCTGATGCTAGAAACGAATAACTGGAATGGCCTATGGGAAAAGTACACACACCATTGTAATCTGGCCAGTTTCAACATTCAGATGCAGCTGGAATATTTCGGATTCGTCAATCCGTTCGCGAAATATCGGAGTTTGGAGTTAAGAGAAGGTTGAGAAACCATCAAAATTTTCGCAATTCTGATGCTAGAAACGAATAAATAGAACGGCCTAGGGGAAAAGTACACACACCATGGTAATCGGGCGAGTTTCTACTTTCAGATGCAACAGGAATTTCTCGAGTTCGTCAATCCGTTCGCGAGATATGGGAGTTTGAAGTTAAGGAATGGTTGAAACACCATCAAAATTTTCGCAAGTCTGATACTCGAAACCAATAACTCACAAAGGCCTAGGGGAAAACTACACATACCCTTGTAATCGGGCAAGTTTCTACTTTCAGATGCAACAAGAATTTCTCGAGTTCGTCCATCCGTTCGCGAGATATGGGAGTGAGAAGTTAAGGAATGGTTGAGAAACCATCAAAATGTTCGCAAGCCTGATACTCGAAACCAATAACTGGAATGGCCTAGGGGAAAAGTACACACACCATTGTAATCGGGCGAGTTTCAACTTTCAGATGCAACAGGAATTTCTCGAATTCATAAATCCGTTCGCGAGATATGGGATTTTGAAGTTAAGGAATGGTTGAGAAACCATCCAAATTTTCGCAATTATGATGCTGGAAACGAATAACTGGGATGATGGCCTAGGGGTAGGTACACACACCATTGTAATCGGGCGAGTCTCTACTTTCATATGCAACAGAAACTTTTGGAATTCGTCAATCCGTTCGCGAGATATGGGAGCTTGAAGTTAAGGAATGGTTGAGAAACCATCAAAATTTTCATAAGTTTGACACTCGAAAGCAATAACTGGAGTGGCCTAGGGGAAAAGTACACAGACCATTGTAATCTGGCCAGTTTCTACATTGAGATGCAACAGGAATATTTCGGATTCGTCAATCCGTTCGCGAATTATCGGCGTTTGGAGTTAAGAGATGGTTGAGAAACCATCAAAATTTTCGCAATTCTGATGTTAGAAACGAATAAATAGAATGGCCTAGGGGAAAAGTACACACACCATGGTAATCGGGCGAGTTTCTACTTTCAGATGCAACAGGAATTTCTCGAGTTCGTCAATCCGTTCGCGAGATATGGGAGTTTGAAGTTAAGGAATGGTTGAAGCACCATCAAAATTTTCGCAAGTCTGATACTCGAAACCTATAACTCACAAAGGCCTAGGGGTAAAATGCACATACCGTTGTAATCGGACGAGTTTCTACTTTCAGATGCAACAGGAATTTCTCGAGTTCGTCCATCCGTTCGCGAGATATGGGAGATTGAAGTTAAGGAATGGTTGAGAAACCATCAAAATTTTCGCAAGTTTGATACTCGAAAGCAATAACTGGAGTGGCCTAGGGGAAAAGTACACAGACCATTGTAATCTGGCCAGTTTCTACATTGAGATGCAACAGGAATATTTCGGATTCGTCAATCCGTTCGCGAAATATCGGCGTTTGGAGTTAAGAGATGGTTGAGAAACCATCAAAATTTTCGCAATTCTGATGCTAGAAACGAATAACTGGATGGCCTAGGTGAAAAGTACAAACACCATTGTAATCGGGCGAGTTTCTACTTTCAGATGCAACAGGAATTTCTCGAGTTCGTCAATCCGTTCGCGAGATATGGGAGTTTGAAGTTAAGGAATGGTTGAAAAACCATCAAAATTTTCGCAAGTCTGATACTCGAAACCAATAACTCACAAAGGCCTAGGGGTAAAATGCACATACCGTTGTAATCGAACGAGTTTCTACTTTCAGATGCAACAGGAATTTCTCGAGTTCGTCCATCCGTTCGCGAGATATGGGAGTGAGAAGTTAAGGAATGGTTGAGAAACCATCAAAATGTTCGCAAGTCTGATACTCGAAACCAATAACTGGAATGGCCTAGGGGAAAAGTACACACACCACTGTAATCGGGCGAGTTTCTACTTTCAGATGCAACAGGAATTTCTCGAATTCTTAAATCCGTTCGCGAGATATGGGATTTTGAAGTTAAGGAATGGTTGAGAAACCATCCAAATTTTCGCAATTATGATGTTGGAAACGAATAACTGGGATGATGGCCTAGGGGAAAGGTACACACACCATTGTAATCGGGCGAGTCTCTACTTTCATATGCAACAGGAATTTCTCCAGTTCGTCAGTCCGTTCGCGAGATATGGGAGTTTGAAGTTAAGGAATGTTTGAGAAGCCATCAAAATTTTCGCAAGTCTGATACTCGAGACCAATAACTGGAGTGGCCTAGGGGAAAAGTACACAGACCATTGTAATCTGGCCAGTTTCTACATTCAGATGCAACAGGAATATTTCGGATTCGTCAATCCGTTCGCGCAATATCGGCGTTTGGAGTTAAGAGATGGTTTAGAAACCATCAAAATTTTCGCAAGTCTGATACTCGAAACCAATAACTACAAAGGCCGAGGGGAAAAATACACATACCGTTGTAATCGGGAGAGTTTCTACTTTCAGATGCAATAGGAATTTCTCGAGTTCGTCAATCCGGTCGCGAGATACGGGAGTTTGATGTTAAGGAATGGTTGAAAAACCATCAGAATTTTCGCAGGTCTGATCCTCGAAACCAATATCTACAATGGCCTAGGGGAAAAGTACACACACCATTGTAATCGGGCGAGTTTCTACTTTCAGATGCAACAGGAATTTCTCGAGTTCGTCAATCCGTTCGCGAGATATGGGAGTGCGAAGTTAAGGAATGGTTCAAAAACCATCAAAATTCTCGCAAGTCTGATACTCGAAACCAATAACAACAAAGGCCGTGGGGGAAAATACACATACCGTTGTAATCGGGAGAGTTTCTACTTTCAGATGCAACAGGAATTTCTCGAGTTCGTCAATCCGGTCGCGAGGTATGGGAGTTTGAAGTTAAGGAATTGTTGAGAAACCATCAAAATTTTCGCAAGTTTGATACTCGAAACCAATAACTACAATGGCCTAGGGAAAAAATACACATACCATTGTAATCGGGAGAGTCTCTACCTACGGATGCAACAGAGATTTTTCGGATTCGTCAATCCGTTCGAGAGATATGGGAGTTTGAAGTTAAGGAATGGTTGAGGAACCGTCAAAATTTTCGCTGGTATGATACTCGAAACCAATAACTGGAATGGCCTAGGGGAAAGGTACACACACCATTGTAATCGGGCGAGTTTCTACTTTCAGATGCAACAGGAATTTCTCGGGTTCGTCAATCCGTTCGCGAGATATGGGAGTTTGAAGTTAAGGAATGGTTGAGAAACCATCAAAATTTTCGCAGGTCTGATGCTAGGAACGAATAACTGGAATGGCCTAGGGGAAAGGTACTCACACCATTATAATCCGGCGAGCTTCTACATTCAGATGCAATAGGAATTTCTCCAGTTGGTCAATCCGTGCGCGAGATATGGGAGTTTGAAGTTAAGGAATGGTTGAGAAACCATCAAAAGCTTCGCAAGTCTGATTCTCGAAACCAATAACTCACAAAGGCCTAGGGGAAAAATACACATACCGTTGTAATCGGGCGAGTTT
Source organism: Ptiloglossa arizonensis (assembly GCF_051014685.1). Classification (NCBI taxonomy): domain Eukaryota; kingdom Metazoa; phylum Arthropoda; class Insecta; order Hymenoptera; family Colletidae; genus Ptiloglossa; species Ptiloglossa arizonensis. The sequence continues at coordinate 218,239 of NW_027478622.1, read as the reverse complement.
CTACTTTCAGATGCAACAGGAATTTCTCGAGTTGGTCAATCCGTGCGCGAGATATGGGAGTTTGAAGTTTAGGAATGGTTGAGAAACCATCAAAATTTTCGCAAATCTGATACTCGAAACCAATAACTGAATAGGCCTAGGGGAAAAGTACTCACACCATTATAATCCGGCGAGCTTCTACATTCAGATGCAATAGGAATTTCTCGAGTTGGTCAATCCGTGCGCGAGATATGGGAGTTTGAAGTTAAGGAATGGTTGAGAAACCATCAAAAGCTTCGCAAGTCTGATTCTCGAAACCAATAACTCACAAAGGCCTAGGGGAAAAATACACATACCGTTGTAATCGGGCGAGTTTCTACTTTCAGATGCAACAGGAATTTCTCGAGTTCGTCAATCCGTTCGCGAGGTATGGGAGTTTGAAGTTAAGGAATTGTTGAGAAACCATTAAAATTTTCGCAGGTATGATCCTCGAAACCAATAACTCACAAAGGCCTAGGGGAAAAGTACACACCCCATTGTAATCGGGCGAGTTTATACTTTCAGATGCAACAGGAATTTCTCGAGTTCTTCAATCCGTTCGCGAGATATGGGAGTTTGAAGTTAAGGAATGGTTCAAAAACCATCAAAATTCTCGCAAGTCTGATACTCGAAACCAATAACTACAAAGGCCGAGGGGAAAAATACACATACCTTTGTAATTGCGAGAGTTTCTACTTTCAGATGCAACAGGAGTTTCTCGAGTTCGTCAATCCGGTCGCGAGATAAGGGAGTTTGAAGTTAAGGAATGGGTGAGAAACTATCAAAATTTTCGCTGGTATGGTACTCGAAACCAATAACTGGAATGGCCTAGGGGAAAGGTACACACACCGTTGTAATCGGGCGAGTTTCTACTTTCAGATGCAACAGGAATTTCTCGAGTTCGTCAATCCGTTCGCGAGATATGGGAGTTTGAAGTTAAGGAATGGTTGAGAAACCATCAAAATTTTCGCAAATCTGATACTTGAAACCAATAACTGAATAGGACTAGGGGAAAAGTACTCACACCATTATAATCCGGCGAGCTTCTACATTCAGATGCAATAGGAATTTCTCGAGTTGGTCAATCCGTGCGCGAGATATGGGAGTTTGAAGTTTAGGAATGGTTGAGAAACCATCAAAATTTTCGCAATTCTGATGCTCGAAACGAATAACTGGAATGGCCTAGGGGAAAGCTACACACACCATTGTCATCGGGCGGGTTTCTACTTTCAGATGCAACAGGAATTTCTCGAGTTCGTGAATCCGGTCGCGAGATATAGGAGTTTGAAGTTAAAGAATGTTTGAGAAACCATCAAAATGTTCGCACGTTTGATACTCGAAAACAATAACTACAAAGGCCTAGGGGAAAAATGCACATATCGTTGTAATCGGGCGGGTTTCTACTTTCAGATGCAACAGGAATTTCTCGAGTTCGTCAATCCGTTCGCGAGATATGGGGTTTTGAATTTAAGGAATGGTTGCGAAACCATCAAAATTTTCGCAAGTCTGATACTCGAAACCAATAACTACAAAGGCCGCGGGGAAAAATACACATACCGTTGTAATCGGGAGAGTTTCTACTTTTAGGTGCAACAGGAATTTCTCGAGTTCGTCAATCCGTTCGCGAGATATGGGAGTTTGAAGTTAAGGAATGGTTGAAAAACCATCAAAATTTTCGCAAGTCTGATACTCGAAACCAATAACTCACAAAGGCCTAGGGGAAAAGTACACACACCATTGTAATCTGGCCAGTTTCTACATTCAGATGCAACAGGAATATTTCGGATTCGTCAATCCGTTCGCGAAATATCTGCGTTTGGAGTTAAGAGATGGTTGAGAAACCATCAAAATTTTCGCAATTCTGATTCTAGAAACGAATAACTGGAATGGCCTATGGGAAAAGTACACACACCATTGTAATCTGGCCAGTTTCAACATTCAGATGCAGCTGGAATATTTCGGATTCGTCAATCCGTTCGCGAAATATCGGAGTTTGGAGTTAAGAGAAGGTTGAGAAACCATCAAAATTTTCGCAATTCTGATGCTAGAAACGAATAAATAGAACGGCCTAGGGGAAAAGTACACACACCATGGTAATCGGGAGAGTTTCTACTTTCAGATGCAACAGGAATTTCTCGAGTTCGTCAATCCGTTCGCGAGATATGGGAGTTTGATGTTAAGGAATGGTTGAAACACCATCAAAATTTTCGCAAGTCTGATACTCGAAACCAATAACTCACAAAGGTCTAGGGGAAAACTACACATACCCTTGTAATCGGGCAAGTTTCTACTTTCAGATGCAACAGGAATTTCTCGAGTTCGTCCATCCGTTCGCGAGATATGGGAGTGAGAAATTAAGGAATGGTTGAGAAACCATCAAAATGTTCGCAAGCCTGATACTCGAAACCAATAACTGGAATGGCCTAGGGGAAAAGTACACACACCATTGTAATCGGGCGAGTTTCTACTTTCAGATGCAACAGGAATTTCTCGAATTCATAAATCCGTTCGCGAGATATGGGATTTTGAAGTTAAGGAATGGTTGAGAAACCATCCAAATTTTCGCAATTATGATGCTGGAAACGAATAACTGGGATGATGGCCTAGGGGAAGGTACACACACCATTGTGATCGGGCGAGTCTCTACTTTCATATGCAACAGAAACTTTTGGAATTCGTCAATCCGTTCGCGAGATATGGGAGTTTGAAGTTAAGGAATGGTTGAGAAACCATCAAAATTTTCGCAAGTTTGATACTCGAAAGCAATAACTGGAGTGGCCTAGGGGAAAAGTACACAGACCATTGTAATCTGGCCAGTTTCTACATTGAGATGCAACAGGAATATTTCGGATTCGTCAATCCGTTCGCGAAATATCGGCGTTTGGAGTTAAGAGATGGTTGAGAAACCATCAAAATATTCGTAATTCTGATGCTAGAAACGAATAACTGGATGGCCTAGGTGAAAAGTACAAACACCATTGTAATCGGGCGAGTTTCTACTTTCAGATGCAACAGGAATTTCTCGAGTTCGTCAATCCGTTCGCGAGATATGGGAGTTTGAAGTTAAGGAATGGTTGAGAAACCATCAAAATTCTCGCAAGTCTGATACTCGAAACCAATAACTACAAAGGCCGAGGGGAAAAATACACATACCGTTGTAATCGGGAGAGTTTCTACTTTCAGATGCAACTGGAATTACTCGAGTTCGTCAATCCGTTCGCGAGATATGGGAGTTTGAAGTTAAGGAATGGTTGAGAAACCATCAAAATTTTCACAAGTTTGGTACTCGAAAGCAATAACTGGAGTGGCCTAGGGGAAAAGTACACACACCATTGTAATCTGGCCAGTTTCTACATTCAGATGCAACAGGAATACTTCGGATTCGTCAATCCGTTCGCGAAATATCGGCGTTTGGTGTTAAGAGATGGTTTAGAAACCATCAAAATTTTCGCAATCCTGATGCTAGAAACGAATAACTGGATGGCCTAGGGGAAAAGTACAAACACCATTGTAATCGGTCGTGTTTCTACTTACAGATGCAACAGGAATTTCTCGAGTTCGTCAATCCGTTCGCGAGATATGGGAGTTTGATGTTAAGGAATGGTTGAAAAACCATCAAAATTTTCGCAGGTCTGATTCTCGAAACCAATAACTACAATGGCCTAGGGGAAAAGTACACACACCATTGTAATCGGGCGAGTTTCTACTTTCAGATGCAACAGGAATTTCTCGAGTTCGTCAATCCGTTCGCGAGATATGGGGGTGCGCAGTTAAGGAATGGTTCAAAAACCATCAAAATTCTCGCAAGTCTGATACTCGAAACCAATAACTACAAAGGCCGAGGGGAAAAATACACATACCGTTGTAATCGGGAGAGTTTCTACTTTCAGATGCAACAGGAATTTCTCGAGTTCGTCCATTCGTTCGCGAGATATGGGAGTGTGAAGTTAAGGAATGGTTGAGAAACCATCAAAATGTTCGCAAGTCTGATACTCGAAACACCTAACTGGAATGGCCCAGGGGAAAAGTACACACACCATTGTAATCGGGCGAGTTTCTACTTTCAGATGCAACAGGAATTTCTCAAGTTCATAAATCCGTTCGCGAGATATGGGAGTTTGATGTTAAGGAATGGTTGAGAAACCATCAAAATTTTCGCAATTCTGATGCTAGGAACGAATAACTGGAATGGCCTAGGGGAAAGGTACACACACCATTGTAATCAGGCGAGTTTCTACTTTCATATGCAACAGAAATTTTTGGGATTCGTCAATCTGTTCGCGAGATATAGGTGTTTGAATTTAAGGAATGGTTGAGAAACCATCAAAGTTTTCGCAAGTCTGATACTCGAAACCAATAACTGGAGTGGCCTAGGGGAAAAGTACACACACCATTGTAATTGGGCGAGTTTCTACCTTCAGATGCTGCAGGAATTTCTCGAGTTCTTCAATCCGTTCACGAGATATGGGAGTTTGAAGTTAAGGAATGGTTGTGAAACCATCAAAATTTTCGCAATTCTGATACTCGAAACCAACAAATGGAATGGCCAATGGGAAAAGTACACACACCATTGTAATCGGGCGAGTTTCTCCTTTCAGATGCAACAGGAATTTCTCGAGTTCGTCAATCCGTTCGCGAGATATGGGGGTGCGCAGTTAAGGAATGGTTGAAAAACCATCAAAATTTTCGCAGGTCTGATCCTCGAAACCAATAACTACAATGGCCTAGGGGAAAAGTACACACACCATTGTAATTGGGCGAGTTTCTACCTTCAGATGCTGCAGGAATTTCTCGAGTTCGTCAATCCGTTCGCGAGATATGAGAGTTTGAAGTTAAGGAATGGTTGAGAAACCATCAAAATTTTCGCAAGTCTGATACTCGAAACCAATAACTGGAATGGCCTAGGGGAAAGGTACACACACCATTGTAATCGGGCGAGTTTCTACTTTCAGATGCAACAGGAATTTCTCGAGTTCGTCAATCCGTTCGCGGGATATGGGAGTTGGAAGTTAAGGAATGGATGAAAAACCATTAAAATTTTCGCAAGTCTGATACTCGAAACCAATAACTCACAAAGGCCTAGGAGAAAAGTACACACACCATTGTAATCGGGCGAGTTTCTACTTTCAGATGCAACAGGAACTTCTCGAGTTCGTCAATCCGTTCGCGAAATATCGGCGTTTGAAGTTACGGAATGTTTTAGAAACCATCAAAATTTTCGCTATTCTGATGCTAGAAACGAATAACTGGAATGGCCTAGGGGAAAGGTACACACACCATTGTAATCGGGCTAGTTTCTACTTTCAGATGCAACAGGAATTTCTCGAGTTCGTCAATCCGTTCGCGAAATATGGGAGTTTGAAGTTAAGGAATGGTTGAGAAACCATCAAAATTTTCGCAAGTTTGATACTCGAAACCAATAACTACAATGGCCTAGGGAAAAAATACACATACCGTTGTAATCGGGAGAGTCTCTACCAACGGATGCAACAGAGATTTTTCGGATTCGTCAATCCGTTCGAGAGATATGGGAGTTTGAAGTTAAGGAATGGTTGAGGAACCGTCAAAATTTTCGCTGGTATGATACTCGAAACCAATAACTGGAATGGCCTAGGGGAAAGGTACACACACCATTGTAATCGGGCGAGTTTCTACTTTCAGATGCAACAGGAATTTCTCGGGTTCGTCAATCCGTTCGCGAGATATGGGAGTTTGAAGTTAAGGAATGGTTGAGAAACCATCAAAATTTTCGCAAGTCTGATGCTAGGAACGAATAACTGGAATGGCCTAGGGGAAAAGTACACACACCATTGTAATCGGGCGAGTTTCTACTTTCAGGTGCAACAGGAATTTCTCGAGTTCGTCAATCCGTTCGCGAAATATGGGAGTTTGAAGTTAAGGAATGGTTGAGAAACCATCAAAATTTTCGCAAGTCTGATACTCGAAACCAATGACTACAATGGCCTAGGGAAAAATACACACACCGTTGTAATCGGGCGAGTTTCTACCTTCAGATGCAACAGGGATTTCTCGAGTTCGTCAATCCGTTCGCGAAATATGGGAGTTTGAAGTTAAGGAATGGTTGAGAAACCATCAAAATTTACGCAAGTTTGATACTCGAAACCAATAAGTACAATGGCCTAGGGAAAAAATACACATACCGTTGTAATCGGGAGAGTCTCTACCTACGGATGCAACAGAGATTTTTCGGATTCGTCAATCCGTTCGAGAGATATGGGAGTTTGAAGTTAAGGAATGGTTGAGGAACCGTCAAAATTTTCGCTGGTATGATACTCGAAACCAATAACTGGAATGGCCTAGGGGAAAGGTACACACACCATTGTAATCGGGCGAGTTTCTACTTTCAGATGCAACAGGAATTTCTCGAGTTCGTCGATCCGTTCGCGAGATATGAGAGTTTGAAGTTAAGGAATGGTTGAGAAACCATCAAAATCTTCGCACGTCTGATATTCGAAACCAATAACTGGAATGGCCTAGGGGAAAGGTACACACACCATTGTAATCGGGCGAGTTTCTACTTTCAGATGCAACAGGAATTTCTCGGGTTCGTCAATCCGTTCGCGAGATATGGGAGTTTGAAGTTAAGGAATGGTTGAGAAACCATCAAAATTTTCGCAAGTCTGATGCTAGGAACGAATAACTGGAATGGCCTAGGGGAAAAGTACACACACCATTGTAATCGGGCGAGTTTCTACTTTCAGATGCAACAGGAATTTCTCAAGTTCATAAATCCGTTCGCGAGATATGGGAGTTTGATGTTAAGGAATGGTTGAGAAACCATCAAAATTTTCGCAATTCTGATGCTAGGAACGAATAACTGGAATGGCCTAGGGGAAAGGTACACACACCATTGTAATCAGGCGAGTTTCTACTTTCATATGCAACAGAAATTTTTGGGATTCGTCAATCTGTTCGCGAGATATAGGTGTTTGAATTTAAGGAATGGTTGAGAAACCATCAAAGTTTTCGCAAGTCTGATACTCGAAACCAATAACTGGAGTGGCCTAGGGGAAAAGTACACACACCATTGTAATTGGGCGAGTTTCTACCTTCAGATGCTGCAGGAATTTCTCGAGTTCTTCAATCCGTTCACGAGATATGGGAGTTTGAAGTTAAGGAATGGTTGTGAAACCATCAAAATTTTCGCAATTCTGATACTCGAAACCAACAAATGGAATGGCCAATGGGAAAAGTACACACACCATTGTAATCGGGCGAGTTTCTCCTTTCAGATGCAACAGGAATTTCTCGAGTTCGTCAATCCGTTCGCGAGATATGGGGGTGCGCAGTTAAGGAATGGTTGAAAAACCATCAAAATTTTCGCAGGTCTGATCCTCGAAACCAATAACTACAATGGCCTAGGGGAAAAGTACACACACCATTGTAATCGGGCGAGTTTCTACTTTCAGATGCAACAGGAATTTCTCGAGTTCGTCAATCCGGTCGCGAGATATGGGAGTTTGAAGTTAAGGAATGGTTGAGAAACCATCAAAATTTTCGCAAGTCTGATACTCGAAACCAATGACTACAATGGCCTAGGGAAAAATACACATACCGTTGTAATCGGGCGAGTTTCTACTTTCAGATGCAACAGGAATTTCTCGAGTTCGTCAATCCGTTCGCGAGATATGAGAGTTTGAAGTTAAGGAATGGTTGAGAAACCATCAAAATTTTCGCAAGTCTGATACTCGAAACCAATAACTGGAATGGCCTAGGGGAAAGGTACACACACCATTGTAATCGGGCGAGTTTCTACTTTCAGATGCAACAGGAATTTCTCGAGTTCGTCAATCCGTTCGCGGGATATGGGAGTTGGAAGTTAAGGAATGGATGAAAAACCATTAAAATTTTCGCAAGTCTGATACTCGAAACCAATAACTCATAAAGGTCTAGGGGAAAAGTACACACACTATTGTAATCGGGCGAGTTTCTCCTTTCAGATGCAACAAAAATTTCTCTTGTTCGTCCATCCGTTCGCGAAATATGGGAGTTTGAAGTTAAGGAATGGTTGAGAAACCATCAAAATTTTCGCAAGTCTGATACTCGAAACCAATAACTCACAAAGGCCTAGGAGAAAAGTACACACACCATTGTAATCGGGCGAGTTTCTACTTTCAGATGCAACAGGAACTTCTCGAGTTCGTCAATTCGTTCGCGAAATATCGGCGTTTGAAGTTACGGAATGTTATAGAAACCATCAAAATTTTCGCTATTCTGATGCTAGAAACGAATAACTGGAATGGCCTAGGGGAAAGGTACACACACCATTGTAATCGGGCTAGTTTCTACTTTCAGATGCAACAGGAATTTCTCGAGTTCGTCAATCCGTTCGCGAAATATGGGAGTTTGAAGTTAAGGAATGGTTGAGAAACCATCAAAATTTTCGCAAGTTTGATACTCGAAACCAATAACTACAATGGCCTAGGGAAAAAATACACATACCGTTGTAATCGGGAGAGTCTCTACCAACGGATGCAACAGAGATTTTTCGGATTCGTCAATCCGTTCGAGAGATATGGGAGTTTGAAGTTAAGGAATGGTTGAGGAACCGTCAAAATTTTCGCTGGTATGATACTCGAAACCAATAACTGGAATGGCCTAGGGGAAAGGTACACACACCATTGTAATCGGGCGAGTTTCTACTTTCAGATGCAACAGGAATTTCTCGGGTTCGTCAATCCGTTCGCGAGATATGGGAGTTTGAAGTTAAGGAATGGTTGAGAAACCATCAAAATTTTCGCAAGTCTGATGCTAGGAACGAATAACTGGAATGGCCTAGGGGAAAAGTACACACACCATTGTAATCGGGCGAGTTTCTACTTTCAGATGCAACAGGAATTTCTCGAGTTCGTCAATCCGTTCGCGAAATATGGGAGTTTGAAGTTAAGGAATGGTTGAGAAACCATCAAAATTTTCGCAAGTCTGATACTCGAAACCAATGACTACAATGGCCTAGGGAAAAATACACACACCGTTGTAATCGGGCGAGTTTCTACCTTCAGATGCAACAGGGATTTCTCGAGTTCGTCAATCCGTTCGCGAAATATGGGAGTTTGAAGTTAAGGAATGGTTGAGAAACCATCAAAATTTACGCAAGTTTGATACTCGAAACCAATAAGTACAATGGCCTAGGGAAAAAATACACATACCGTTGTAATCGGGAGAGTCTCTACCTACGGATGCAACAGAGATTTTTCGGATTCGTCAATCCGTTCGAGAGATATGGGAGTTTGAAGTTAAGGAATGGTTGAGGAACCGTCAAAATTTTCGCTGGTATGATACTCGAAACCAATAACTGGAATGGCCTAGGGGAAAGGTACACACACCATTGTAATCGGGCTAGTTTCTACTTTCAGATGCAACAGGAATTTCTCGAGTTCGTCAATCCGTTCGCGAAATATGGGAGTTTGAAGTTAAGGAATGGTTGAGAAACCATCAAAATTTTCGCAAGTTTGATACTCGAAACCAATAACTACAATGGCCTAGGGAAAAAATACACATACCGTTGTAATCGGGAGAGTCTCTACCAACGGATGCAACAGAGATTTTTCGGATTCGTCAATCCGTTCGAGAGATATGGGAGTTTGAAGTTAAGGAATGGTTGAGGAACCGTCAAAATTTTCGCTGGTATGATACTCGAAACCAATAACTGGAATGGCCTAGGGGAAAGGTACACACACCATTGTAATCGGGCGAGTTTCTACTTTCAGATGCAACAGGAATTTCTCGGGTTCGTCAATCCGTTCGCGAGATATGGGAGTTTGAAGTTAAGGAATGGTTGAGAAACCATCAAAATTTTCGCAAGTCTGATGCTAGGAACGAATAACTGGAATGGCCTAGGGGAAAAGTACACACACCATTGTAATCGGGCGAGTTTCTACTTTCAGATGCAACAGGAATTTCTCGAGTTCGTCAATCCGTTCGCGAAATATGGGAGTTTGAAGTTAAGGAATGGTTGAGAAACCATCAAAATTTTCGCAAGTCTGATACTCGAAACCAATGACTACAATGGCCTAGGGAAAAATACACACACCGTTGTAATCGGGCGAGTTTCTACCTTCAGATGCAACAGGGATTTCTCGAGTTCGTCAATCCGTTCGCGAAATATGGGAGTTTGAAGTTAAGGAATGGTTGAGAAACCATCAAAATTTACGCAAGTTTGATACTCGAAACCAATAAGTACAATGGCCTAGGGAAAAAATACACATACCGTTGTAATCGGGAGAGTCTCTACCTACGGATGCAACAGAGATTTTTCGGATTCGTCAATCCGTTCGAGAGATATGGGAGTTTGAAGTTAAGGAATGGTTGAGGAACCGTCAAAATTTTCGCTGGTATGATACTCGAAACCAATAACTGGAATGGCCTAGGGGAAAGGTACACACACCATTGTAATCGGGCGAGTTTCTACTTTCAGATGCAACAGGAATTTCTCGAGTTCGTCAATCCGTTCGCGAGATATGAGAGTTTGAAGTTAAGGAATGGTTGAGAAACCATCAAAATCTTCGCACGTCTGATATTCGAAACCAATAACTGGAATGGCCTAGGGGAAAAGTACACACACCATTGTAATCTGGCCAGTTTCTACATTCAGATGCAACAGGAATACTTCGGATTCGTCAATCCGTTCGCGAAATATCGGCGTTTGGAGTTAAGAGATGGTTTAGAAACCATCAAAATTTTCGCAATCCTGATGCTAGAAACGAATAACTGGATGGCCTAGGGGAAAAGTACAAACACCACTGTAATCGGTCGTGTTTCTACTTACAGATGCAACAGGAATTTCTCGAGTTCGTCAATCCGTTCGCGAGATATGGGAGTTTGATGTTAAGGAATGGTTGAAAAACCATCAAAATTTTCGCAGGTCTGATCCTCGAAACCAATAACTACAATGGCCTAGGGGAAAAGTACACAAACCATTGTAATCGGGCGAGTTTCTACTTTCAGATGCAACAGGAATTTCTCGAGTTCGTCAATCCGTTCGCGAAATATCGGCGTTTGAAGTTACGGAATGTTTTAGAAACCATCAAAATTTTCGCTATTCTGATGCTAGAAACGAATAACTGGAATGGCCTAGGGGAAAGGTACACACACCATTGTAATCGGGCTAGTTTCTACTTTCAGATGCAACAGGAATTTCTCGAGTTCGTCAATCCGTTCGCGAAATATGGGAGTTTGAAGTTAAGGAATGGTTGAGAAACCATCAAAATTTTCGCAAGTTTGATACTCGAAACCAATAACTACAATGGCCTAGGGAAAAAATACACATACCGTTGTAATCGGGAGAGTCTCTACCAACGGATGCAACAGAGATTTTTCGTATTCGTCAATCCGTTCGAGAGATATGGGAGTTTGAAGTTAAGGAATGGTTGAGGACCCGTCAAAATTTTCGCTGGTATGATACTCGAAACCAATAACTGGAATGGCCTAGGGGAAAGGTACACACACCATTGTAATCGGGCGAGTTTCTACTTTCAGATGCAACAGGAATTTCTCGGGTTCGTCAATCCGTTCGCGAGATATGGGAGTTTGAAGTTAAGGAATGGTTGAGAAACCATCAAAATTTTCGCAAGTCTGATGCTAGGAACGAATAACTGGAATGGCCTAGGGGAAAAGTACACACACCATTGTAATCGGGCGAGTTTCTACTTTCAGATGCAACAGGAATTTCTCGAGTTCGTCAATCCGTTCGCGAAATATGGGAGTTTGAAGTTAAGGAATGGTTGAGAAACCATCAAAATTTTCGCAAGTCTGATACTCGAAACCAATGACTACAATGGCCTAGGGAAAAATACACACACCGTTGTAATCGGGCGAGTTTCTACCTTCAGATGCAACAAGGATTTCTCGAGTTCGTCAATCCGTTCGCGAAATATGGGAGTTTGAAGTTAAGGAATGGTTGAGAAACCATCAAAATTTACGCAAGTTTGATACTCGAAACCAATAAGTACAATGGCCTAGGGAAAAAATACACATACCGTTGTAATCGGGAGAGTCTCTACCTACGGATGCAACAGAGATTTTTCGGATTCGTCAATCCGTTCGAGAGATATGGGAGTTTGAAGTTAAGGAATGGTTGAGGAACCGTCAAAATTTTCGCTGGTATGATACTCGAAACCAATAACTGGAATGGCCTAGGGGAAAGGTACACACACCATTGTAATCGGGCGAGTTTCTACTTTCAGATGCAACAAGAATTTCTCGGGTTCGTCAATCCGTTCGCGAGATATGGGAGTTTGAAGTTAAGGAATGGTTGAGAAACCATCAAAATTTTCGCAAGTCTGATGCTAGGAACGAATAACTGGAATGGCCTAGGGGAAAAGTACACACACCATTGTAATCGGGCGAGTTTCTACTTTCAGATGCAACAGGAATTTCTCGAGTTCGTCAATCCGTTCGCGAAATATGGGAGTTTGAAGTTAAGGAATGGTTGAGAAACCATCAAAATTTTCGCAAGTCTGATACTCGAAACCAATGACTACAATGGCCTAGGGAAAAATACACACACCGTTGTAATCGGGCGAGTTTCTACCTTCAGATGCAACAGGGATTTCTCGAGTTCGTCAATCCGTTCGCGAAATATGGGAGTTTGAAGTTAAGGAATGGTTGAGAAACCATCAAAATTTACGCAAGTTTGATACTCGAAACCAATAAGTACAATGGCCTAGGGAAAAAATACACATACCGTTGTAATCGGGAGAGTCTCTACCTACGGATGCAACAGAGATTTTTCGGATTCGTCAATCCGTTCGAGAGATATGGGAGTTTGAAGTTAAGGAATGGTTGAGGAACCGTCAAAATTTTCGCTGGTATGATACTCGAAACCAATAACTGGAATGGCCTAGGGGAAAGGTACACACACCATTGTAATCGGGCGAGTTTCTACTTTCAGATGCAACAGGAATTTCTCGAGTTCGTCAATCCGTTCGCGAGATATGAGAGTTTGAAGTTAAGGAATGGTTGAGAAACCATCAAAATCTTCGCACGTCTGATATTCGAAACCAATAACTGGAATGGCCTAGGGGAAAGGTACACACACCATTGTAATCGGGCGAGTTTCTACTTTCAGATGCAACAGGAATTTCTCGGGTTCGTCAATCCGTTCGCGAGATATGGGAGTTTGAAGTTAAGGAATGGTTGAGAAACCATCAAAATTTTCGCAAGTCTGTTGCTAGGAACGAATAACTGGAATGGCCTAGGGGAAAAGTACACCCACCATTGTAATCGGGCGAGTTTCTACTTTCAGATGCAACAGGAATTTCTCGAGTTCGTCAATCCGTTCGCGAGATATGGGAGTTTGAAGTTAAGGAATGGTTGAGAAACCATCAAAATTCTCGCAAGTCTGATACTCGAAACCAATAACTACAAAGGCCGAGCGGAAAAATACACATACCGTTGTAATCGGGAGAGTTTCTACTTTCAGATGCAACAGGAATTACTCGAGTTCGTCAATCCGTTCGCGAGATATGGGAGTTTGAAGTTAAGGAATGGTTTAGAAACCATCAAAATTTTCGCAATCCTGATGCTAGAAACGAATAACTGGATGGCCTAGGGGAAAAGTACAAACACCACTGTAATCGGTCGTGTTTCTACTTACAGATGCAACAGGAATTTCTCGAGTTCGTCAATCCGTTCGCGAGATATGGGAGTTTGATGTTAAGGAATGGTTGAAAAACCATCAAAATTTTCGCAGGTCTGATCCTCGAAACCAATAACTACAATGGCCTAGGGGAAAAGTACACAAACCATTGTAATCGGGCGAGTTTCTACTTTCAGATGCAACAGGAATTTCTCGAGTTCGTCAATCCGTTCGCGAAATATCGGCGTTTGAAGTTACGGAATGTTTTAGAAACCATCAAAATTTTCGCTATTCTGATGCTAGAAACGAATAACTGGAATGGCCTAGGGGAAAGGTACACACACCATTGTAATCGGGCTAGTTTCTACTTTCAGATGCAACAGGAATTTCTCGAGTTCGTCAATCCGTTCGCGAAATATGGGAGTTTGAAGTTAAGGAATGGTTGAGAAACCATCAAAATTTTCGCAAGTTTGATACTCGAAACCAATAACTACAATGGCCTAGGGAAAAAATACACATACCGTTGTAATCGGGAGAGTCTCTACCAACGGATGCAACAGAGATTTTTCGTATTCGTCAATCCGTTCGAGAGATATGGGAGTTTGAAGTTAAGGAATGGTTGAGGACCCGTCAAAATTTTCGCTGGTATGATACTCGAAACCAATAACTGGAATGGCCTAGGGGAAAGGTACACACACCATTGTAATCGGGCGAGTTTCTACTTTCAGATGCAACAGGAATTTCTCGGGTTCGTCAATCCGTTCGCGAGATATGGGAGTTTGAAGTTAAGGAATGGTTGAGAAACCATCAAAATTTTCGCAAGTCTGATGCTAGGAACGAATAACTGGAATGGCCTAGGGGAAAAGTACACACACCATTGTAATCGGGCGAGTTTCTACTTTCAGATGCAACAGGAATTTCTCGAGTTCGTCAATCCGTTCGCGAAATATGGGAGTTTGAAGTTAAGGAATGGTTGAGAAACCATCAAAATTTTCGCAAGTCTGATACTCGAAACCAATGACTACAATGGCCTAGGGAAAAATACACACACCGTTGTAATCGGGCGAGTTTCTACCTTCAGATGCAACAAGGATTTCTCGAGTTCGTCAATCCGTCCGCGAAATATGGGAGTTTGAAGTTAAGGAATGGTTGAGAAACCATCAAAATTTACGCAAGTTTGATACTCGAAACCAATAAGTACAATGGCCTAGGGAAAAAATACACATACCGTTGTAATCGGGAGAGTCTCTACCTACGGATGCAACAGAGATTTTTCGGATTCGTCAATCCGTTCGAGAGATATGGGAGTTTGAAGTTAAGGAATGGTTGAGGAACCGTCAAAATTTTCGCTGGTATGATACTCGAAACCAATAACTGGAATGGCCTAGGGGAAAGGTACACACACCATTGTAATCGGGCGAGTTTCTACTTTCAGATGCAACAGGAATTTCTCGAGTTCGTCAATCCGTTCGCGAGATATGAGAGTTTGAAGTTAAGGAATGGTTGAGAAACCATCAAAATCTTCGCACGTCTGATATTCGAAACCAATAACTGGAATGGCCTAGGGGAAAGGTACACACACCATTGTAATCGGGCGAGTTTCTACTTTCAGATGCAACAGGAATTTCTCGGGTTCGTCAATCCGTTCGCGAGATATGGGAGTTTGAAGTTAAGGAATGGTTGAGAAACCATCAAAATTTTCGCAAGTCTGATGCTAGGAACGAATAACTGGAATGGCCTAGGGGAAAAGTACACACACCATTGTAATCGGGCGAGTTTCTACTTTCAGATGCAACAGGAATTTCTCGAGTTCGTCAATCCGTTCGCGAGATATGGGAGTTTGAAGTTAAGGAATGGTTGAGAAACCATCAAAATTCTCGCAAGTCTGATACTCGAAACCAATAACTACAAAGGCCGAGGGGAAAAATACACATACCGTTGTAATCGGGAGAGTTTCTACTTTCAGATGCAACAGGAATTACTCGAGTTCGTCAATCCGTTCGCGAGATATGGGAGTTTGAAGTTAAGGAATGGTTGAGAAACCATCAAAATTTTCACAAGTTTGGTACTCGAAAGCAATAACTGGAGTGGCCTAGGGGAAAAGTACACACACCATTGTAATCTGGCCAGTTTCTACATTCAGATGCAACAGGAATACTTCGGATTCGTCAATCCGTTCGCGAAATATCGGCGTTTGGAGTTAAGAGATGGTTTAGAAACCATCAAAATTTTCGCAATCCTGATGCTAGAAACGAATAACTGGATGGCCTAGGGGAAAAGTACAAACACCACTGTAATCGGTCGTGTTTCTACTTACAGATGCAACAGGAATTTCTCGAGTTCGTCAATCCGTTCGCGAGATATGGGAGTTTGATGTTAAGGAATGGTTGAAAAACCATCAAAATTTTCGCAGGTCTGATCCTCGAAACCAATAACTACAATGGCCTAGGGGAAAAGTACAAAAACCATTGTAATCGGGCGAGTTTCTACTTTCAGATGCAACAGGAATTTCTCGAGTTCGTCAATCCGTTCGCGAGATATGGGGGTGCGCAGTTAAGGAATGGTTCAAAAACCATCAAAATTCTCGCAAGTCTGATACTCGAAACCAATAACTACAAAGGCAGAGGGGAAAAATACACATACCGTTGTAATCGGGAGAGTTTCTACTTTCAGATGCAACAGGAATTTCTCGAGTTCGTCCATCCGTTCGCGAGATATGGGAGTGTGAAGTTAAGGAATGGTTGAGAAACCATCAAAATGTTCGCAAGTCTGATACTCGAAACACCTAACTGGAATGGCCCAGGGGAAAAGTACACACACCATTGTAATCGGGCGAGTTTCTACTTTCAGATGCAACAGGAATTTCTCAAGTTCATAAATCCGTTCGCGAGATATGGGAGTTTGATGTTAAGGAATGGTTGAGAAACCATCAAAATTTTCGCAATTCTGTTGCTAGGAACGAATAACTGGAATGGCCTAGGGGAAAGGTACACACACCATTGTAATCAGGCGAGTTTCTACTTTCATATGCAACAGAAATTTTTGGGATTCGTCAATCTGTTCGCGAGATATAGGTGTTTGAATTTAAGGAATGGTTGAGAAACCATCAAAGTTTTCGCAAGTCTGATACTCGAAACCAATAACTGGAGTGGCCTAGGGGAAAAGTACACACACCATTGTAATTGGGCGAGTTTCTACCTTCAGATGCTGCAGGAATTTCTCGAGTTCTTCAATCCGTTCACGAGATATGGGAGTTTGAAGTTAAGGAATGGTTGTGAAACCATCAAAATTTTCGCAATTCTGATACTCGAAACCAACAAATGGAATGGCCAATGGGAAAAGTACACACACCATTGTAATCGGGCGAGTTTCTCCTTTCAGATGCAACAGGAATTTCTCGATTTCGTCAATCCGTCCGCGAGATATGGGGGTGCGCAGTTAAGGAATGGTTGAAAAACCATCAAAATTTTCGCAGGTCTGATCCTCGAAACCAATAACTACAATGGCCTAGGGGAAAAGTACACACACCATTGTAATCGGGCGAGTTTCTACTTTCAGATGCAACAGGAATTTCTCGAGTTCGTCAATCCGTTCGCGAGATATGGGAGTGCGAAGTTAAGGAATGGTTCAAAAACCATCAAAATTCTCGCAAGTCTGATACTCGAAACCAATAACTACAACGGCCGAGGGGAAAAATACACATACCGTTGTAATCGGGAGAGTTTCTACTTTCAGATGCAACAGGAATTTCTCGAGTTCGTCAATCCGGTCGCGAGATATGGGAGTTTGAAGTTAAGGAATGGTTGAGAAACCATCAAAATTTTCGCAAGTCTGATACTCGAAACCAATGACTACAATGGCCTAGGGAAAAATACACATACCGTTGTAATCGGGCGAGTTTCTACTTTCAGATGCAACAGGAATTTCTCGAGTTCGTCAATCCGTTCGCGAGATATGAGAGTTTGAAGTTAAGGAATGGTTGAGAAACCATCAAAATTTTCGCACGTCTGATACTCGAAACCAATAACTGGAATGGCCTAGGGGAAAGGTACACACACCATTGTAATCGGGCGAGTTTCTACTTTCAGATGCAACAGGAATTTCTCGAGTTCGTCAATCCGTTCGCGAGATATGGGAGTTGGAAGTTAAGGAATGGATGAAAAACCATTAAAATTTTCGCAAGTCTGATACTCGAAACCAATAACTCATAAAGGTCTAGGGGAAAAGTACACACACTATTGTAATCGGGCGAGTTTCTCCTTTCAGATGCGACAAAAATTTCTCTTGTTCGTCCATCCGTTCGCGAAATATGGGAGTTTGAAGTTAAGGAATGGTTGAGAAACCATCAAAATTTTCGCAAGTCTGATACTCGAAACCAATAACTCACAAAGGCCTAGGAGAAAAGTACACACACCATTGTAATCGGGCGAGTTTCTACTTTCAGATGCAACAGGAACTTCTCGAGTTCGTCAATCCGTTCGCGAGATATGGGAGTTTGAAGTTAAGGAATGGTTGGGAAACCATCAAAATTTTCGCAAGTTTGATACTCGAAAGCAATAACTGGAGTGGCCTAGGGGAAAAGTACACCCACCATTGTAATCTGGCCATTTTCTACATTCAGATGCAACAGGAATATTTCGGATTCGTCAATCCGTTCGCGAAATATCGGCGTTTGAAGTTACGGAATGTTTGAGAAACCATCAAAATTTTCGCTATTCTGATGCTAGAAACGAATAACTGGAATGGCCTAGGGGAAAGGTACACACACCATTGTAATCGGGCGAGTTTCTACTTTCAGATGCAACAGGAATTTCTCGAGTTGGTCAATCCGTTCGCGAAATATGGGAGGTTGAAGTTAAGGAATGGTTGAGAAACCATCAAAATTTTCGCAAGTTTGATACTCGAAACCAATAACTACAATGGCCTAGGGAAAAAATACACATACCGTTGTAATCGGGAGAGTCTCTACCTACGGATGCAACAGAGATTTTTCGGATTCGTCAATCCGTTCGAGAGATATGGGAGTTTGAAGTTAAGGAATGGTTGAGAAACCGTCAAAATTTTCGCTGGTATGATACTCGAAACCAATAACTGGAATGGCCTAGGGGAAAGGTACACACACCATTGTAATCGGGCGAGTTTCTACTTTCAGATGCAACAGGAATTTCTCGGGTTCGTCAATCCGTTCGCGAGATATGGGAGTTTGAAGTTAAGGAATGGTTGAGAAACCATCAAAATTTTCGCAAGTCTGATGCTAGGAACGAATAACTGGAATGGCCTAGGGGAAAGGTACACACACCATTGTAATCGGGCGAGTTTCTACTTTCAGATGCAACAGTAATTTCTCGAGTTCGTCAATCCGTTCGCGAAATATGGGAGTTTGAAGTTAAGGAATGGTTGAGAAACCATCAAAATTTTCGCAAGTTTGATACTCGAAACCAATGACTACAATGGCCTGGGGAAAAATACACATACCGTTGTAATCGGGCGAGTTTCTACCTTCAGATGCAACAGGAATTTCTCGAGTTCGTCAATCCGTTCGCGAGATATGAGAGTTTGAAGTTAAGGAATGGTTGAGAAACCATCAAAATTTTCGCACGTCTGATACTCGAAACCAATAACTGGAATGGCCTAGGGGAAAGGTACACACACCATTGTAATCGGGCGAGTTTCTACTTTCAGATGCAACAGGAATTTCTCGAGTTCGTCAATCCGTTCGCGAGATTGGGAGTTGGAAGTTAAGGAATGGTTGAAAAACCATCAAAATTTTCGCAAGTCTGATACTCGAAACCAATAACTGATAAAGGTCTAGGGGAAGAGTACACACACTATTGTAATCGGGCGAGTTTCTCCTTTCAGATGCAACAAGAATTTCTCTTGTTCGTCCATCCGTTCGCGAAATATGGGAGTTTGAAGTTAAGGAATGGTTGAGAAACCATCAAAATTTTCGAAAGTCTGATACTCGAAACCAATAACTCACAAAGGTCTAGGAGAAAAGTACACACACCATTGTAATCGGGCGTGTTTCTACTTACAGATGCAACAGGAATTTCTCGAGTTCGTCAATCCGTTCGCGAGATATGGGAGTTTGATGTTAAGTAATGGTTGAAAAACCATCAAAATTTTCGCAGGTCTGATCCTCGAAAACAATAACTACAATGGCCTAGGGGAAAAGTACACACACCGTTGTAATCGGGCGAGTTTCTACCTTCAGATGCAACAGGAATTTCTCGAGTTCGTCAATCCGTTCGCGAAATATGGGAGTCTGAAGTTAAGGAATGGTTGAGAAACCATCAAAATTTTCGCAAGTTTGATACTCGAAACCAATAACTACAATGGCCTAGGGAAAAAATACAAATACCGTTGTAATCGGGAGAGTCTCTGCCTACGGATGCAACAGAGATTTTTCGGATTCGTCAATCCGTTCGAGAGATATGGGAGTTTGAAGTTAAGGAATGGTTGAGGAACCGTCAAAATTTTCGCTGGTATGATACTCGAAACCAATAACTGGAATGGCCTAGGGGAAAGGTACACACACCATTGTAATCGGGCGAGTTTCTACTTTCAGATGCAACAGGAATTTCTCGGGTTCGTCAATCCGTTCGCGAGATATGGGAGTTTGAAGTTAAGGAATGGTTGAGAAACCATCAAAATTTTCGCAAGTCTGATGCTAGGAACGAATAACTGGAATGGCCTAGGGGAAAGGTACACACACCATTGTAATCGGGCGAGTTTCTACTTTCAGATGCAACAGTAATTTCTCGAGTTCGTCAATCCGTTCGCGAAATATGGGAGTTTGAAGTTAAGGAATGGTTGAGAAACCATCAAAATTTTCGCAAGTTTGATACTCGAAACCAATGACTACAATGGCCTGGGGAAAAATACACATACCGTTGTAATCGGGCGAGTTTCTACCTTCAGATGCAACAGGAATTTCTCGAGTTCGTCAATCCGTTCGCGAGATATGAGAGTTTGAAGTTAAGGAATGGTTGAGAAACCATCAAAATTTTCGCACGTCTGATACTCGAAACCAATAACTGGAATGGCCTAGGGGAAAGGTACACACACCATTGTAATCGGGCGAGTTTCTACTTTCAGATGCAACAGGAATTTCTCGAGTTCGTCAATCCGTTCGCGAGATATGGGAGTTGGAAGTTAAGGAATGGTTGAAAAACCATCAAAATTTTCGCAAGTCTGATACTCGAAACCAATAACTGATAAAGGTCTAGGGGAAGAGTACACACACTATTGTAATCGGGCGAGTTTCTCCTTTCAGATGCAACAAGAATTTCTCTTGTTCGTCCATCCGTTCGCGAAATATGGGAGTTTGAAGTTAAGGAATGGTTGAGAAACCATCAAAATTTTCGAAAGTCTGATACTCGAAACCAATAACTCACAAAGGTCTAGGAGAAAAGTACACACACCATTGTAATCGGGCGTGTTTCTACTTACAGATGCAACAGGAATTTCTCGAGTTCGTCAATCCGTTCGCGAGATATGGGAGTTTGATGTTAAGGAATGGTTGAAAAACCATCAAAATTTTCGCAGGTCTGATCCTCGAAACCAATAACTACAATGGCCTAGGGGAAAAGTACACACACCGTTGTAATCGGGCGAGTTTCTACCTTCAGATGCAACAGGAATTTCTCGAGTTCGTCAATCCGTTCGCGAAATATGGGAGTCTGAAGTTAAGGAATGGTTGAGAAACCATCAAAATTTTCGCAAGTTTGATACTCGAAACCAATAACTACAATGGCCTAGGGAAAAAATACAAATACCGTTGTAATCGGGAGAGTCTCTGCCTACGGATGCAACAGAGATTTTTCGGATTCGTCAATCCGTTCGAGAGATATGGGAGTTTGAAGTTAAGGAATGGTTGAGGAACCGTCAAAATTTTCGCTGGTATGATACTCGAAACCAATAACTGGAATGGCCTAGGGGAAAGGTACACACACCATTGTAATCGGGCGAGTTTCTACTTTCAGATGCAACAGGAATTTCTCGGGTTCGTCAATCCGTTCGCGAGATATGGGAGTTTGAAGTTAAGGAATGGTTGAGAAACCATCAAAATTTTCGCAAGTCTGATGCTAGGAACGAATAACTGGAATGGCCTAGGGGAAAGGTACACACACCATTGTAATCGGGCGAGTTTCTACTTTCAGATGCAACAGGAATTTCTCGAGTTCGTCAATCCGTTCGCGAGATATGGGAGTTTGAAGTTAAGGAATGGTTGAGAAACCATCAAAATTCTCGCAAGTCTGATACTCGAAACCAATAACTACAAAGGCCGAGGGGAAAAATACACATACCGTTGTAATCGGGAGAGTTTCTACTTTCAGATGCAACAGGAATTACTCGAGTTCGTCAATCCGTTCGCGAGATATGGGAGTTTGAAGTTAAGGAATGGTTGAGAAACCATCAAAATTTTCACAAGTTTGGTACTCGAAAGCAATAACTGGAGTGGCCTAGGGGAAAAGTACACACACCATTGTAATCTGGCCAGTTTCTACATTCAGATGCAACAGGAATACTTCGGATTCGTCAATCCGTTCGCGAAATATCGGCGTTTGGAGTTAAGAGATGGTTTAGAAACCATCAAAATTTTCGCAATCCTGATGCTAGAAACGAATAACTGGATGGCCTAGGGGAAAAGTACAAACACCACTGTAATCGGTCGTGTTTCTACTTACAGATGCAACAGGAATTTCTCGAGTTCGTCAATCCGTTCGCGAGATATGGGAGTTTGATGTTAAGGAATGGTTGAAAAACCATCAAAATTTTCACAGGTCTGATCCTCGAAACCAATAACTACAATGGCCTAGGGGAAAAGTACACAAACCATTGTAATCGGGCGAGTTTCTACTTTCAGATGCAACAGGAATTTCTCGAGTTCGTCAATCCGTTCGCGAGATATGGGGGTGCGCAGTTAAGGAATGGTTGAAAAACCATCAAAATTTTCACAGGTCTGATCCTCGAAACCAATAACTCACAAAGGCCTAGGAGAAAAGTACACACACCATTGTAATCGGGCGAGTTTCTACTTTCAGATGCAACAGGAACTTCTCGGGTTCGTCAATCGGTTCGCGAGATATGGGAGTTTGAAGTTAAGGAATGGTTGGGAAACCATCAAAATTTTCGCAAGTTTGATACTCGAAAGCAATAACTGGAGTGGCCTAGGGGAAAAGTACACCCACCATTGTAATCTGGCCATTTTCTACATTCAGATGCAACAGGAATATTTCGGATTCGTCAATCCGTTCGCGAAATATCGGCGTTTGAAGTTACGGAATGTTTGAGAAACCATCAAAATTTTCGCTATTCTGATGCTAGAAACGAATAACTGGAATGGCCTAGGGGAAAGGTACACACACCATTGTAATCGGGCGAGTTTCTACTTTCAGATGCAACAGGAATTTCTCGAGTTCGTCAATCCGTTCGCGAAATATGGGAGGTTGAAGTTAAGGAATGGTTGAGAAACCATCAAAATTTTCGCAAGTTTGATACTCGAAACCAATAACTACAATGGCCTAGGGAAAAAATACACATACCGTTGTAATCGGGAGAGTCTCTACCTACGGATGCAACAGAGATTTTTCGGATTCGTCAATCCGTTCGAGAGATATGGGAGTTTGAATTTAAGGAATGGTTGAGGAACCGTCAAAATTTTCGCTGGTATGATACTCGAAACCAATAACTGGAATGGCCTAGGGGAAAGGTACACACACCATTGTAATCGGGCGAGTTTCTACTTTCAGATGCAACAGGAATTTCTCGGGTTCGTCAATCCGTTCGCGAGATATGGGAGTTTGAAGTTAAGGAATGGTTGAGAAACCATCAAAATTTTCGCAAGTCTGATGCTAGGAACGAATAACTGGAATGGCCTAGGGGAAAGGTACACACACCATTGTAATCGGGCGAGTTTCTACTTTCAGATGCAACAGTAATTTCTCGAGTTCGTCAATCCGTTCGCGAAATATGGGAGTTTGAAGTTAAGGAATGGTTGAGAAACCATCAAAATTTTCGCAAGTTTGATACTCGAAACCAATGACTACAATGGCCTGGGGAAAAATACACATACCGTTGTAATCGGGCGAGTTTCTACCTTCAGATGCAACAGGAATTTCTCGAGTTCGTCAATCCGTTCGCGAGATATGAGAGTTTGAAGTTAAGGAATGGTTGAGAAACCATCAAAATTTTCGCACGTCTGATACTCGAAACCAATAACTGGAATGGCCTAGGGGAAAGGTACACACACCATTGTAATCGGGCGAGTTTCTACTTTCAGATGCAACAGGAATTTCTCGAGTTCGTCAATCCGTTCGCGAGATATGGGAGTTGGAAGTTAAGGAATGGTTGAAAAACCATCAAAATTTTCGCAAGTCTGATACTCGAAACCAATAACTGATAAAGGTCTAGGGGAAGAGTACACACACTATTGTAATCGGGCGAGTTTCTCCTTTCAGATGCAACAAGAATTTCTCTTGTTCGTCCATCCGTTCGCGAAATATGGGAGTTTGAAGTTAAGGAATGGTTGAGAAACCATCAAAATTTTCGAAAGTCTGATACTCGAAACCAATAACTCACAAAGGTCTAGGAGAAAAGTACACACACCATTGTAATCGGGCGTGTTTCTACTTACAGATGCAACAGGAATTTCTCGAGTTCGTCAATCCGTTCGCGAGATATGGGAGTTTGATGTTAAGGAATGGTTGAAAAACCATCAAAATTTTCGCAGGTCTGATCCTCGAAACCAATAAGTACAATGGCCTAGGGGAAAAGTACACACACCGTTGTAATCAGGCGAGTTTCTACCTTCAGATGCAACAGGAATTTCTCGAGTTCGTCAATCCGTTCGCGAAATATGGGAGTCTGAAGTTAAGGAATGGTTGAGAAACCATCAAAATTTTCGCAAGTTTGATACTCGAAACCAATAACTACAATGGCCTAGGGAAAAAATACAAATACCGTTGTAATCGGGAGAGTCTCTGCCTACGGATGCAACAGAGATTTTTCGGATTCGTCAATCCGTTCGAGAGATATGGGAGTTTGAAGTTAAGGAATGGTTGAGGAACCGTCAAAATTTTCGCTGGTATGATACTCGAAACCAATAACTGGAATGGCCTAGGGGAAAGGTACACACACCATTGTAATCGGGCGAGTTTCTACTTTCAGATGCAACAGGAATTTCTCGGGTTCGTCAATCCGTTCGCGAGATATGGGAGTTTGAAGTTAAGGAATGGTTGAGAAACCATCAAAATTTTCGCAAGTCTGATGCTAGGAACGAATAACTGGAATGGCCTAGGGGAAAGGTACACACACCATTGTAATCGGGCGAGTTTCTACTTTCAGATGCAACAGGAATTTCTCGAGTTCGTCAATCCGTTCGCGAAATATGGGAGTTTGAAGTTAAGGAATGATTGAGAAACCATAAAAATTTTCGCAAGTTTGATACTCGAAACCAATGACTACAATGGCCTGGGGAAAAATACACATACCGTTGTAATCGGGCGAGTTTCTACCTTCAGATGCAACAGGAATTTCTCGAGTTCGTCAATCCGTTCGCGAGATATGAGAGTTTGAAGTTAAGGAATGGTTGGGAAACCATCAAAATTTTCGCACGTCTGATACTCGAAACCAATAACTGGAATGGCCTAGGGGAAAGGTACACACACCATTGTAATCGGGCGAGTTTCTACTTTCAGATGCAACAGGAATTTCTCGAGTTCGTCAATCCGTTCGCGAGATATGGGAGTTGGAAGTTAAGGAATGGTTGAAAAACCATCAAAATTTTCGCAAGTCTGATACTCGAAACCAATAACTGATAAAGGTCTAGGGGAAGAGTACACACACTATTGTAATCGGGCGAGTTTCTCCTTTCAGATGCAACAAGGATTTCTCTTGTTCGTCCATCCGTTCGCGAAATATGGGAGTTTGAAATTAAGGAATGGTTGAGAAACCATCAAAATTTTCGAAAGTCTGATACTCGAAACCAATAACTCACAATGGTCTAGGAGAAAAGTACACACACCATTGTAATCGGGCGTGTTTCTACTTACAGATGCAACAGGAATTTCTCGAGTTCGTCAATCCGTTCGCGAGATATGGGAGTTTGATGTTAAGGAATGGTTGAAAAACCATCAAAATTTTCGCAGGTCTGACCCTCGAAACCAATAACTACAATGGCCTAGGGGAAAAGTACACACACCGTTGTAATCGGGCAAGTTTCTACCTTCAGATGCAACAGGAATTTCTCGAGTTCGTCAATCCGTTCGCGAAATATGGGAGTCTGAAGTTAAGGAATGGTTGAGAAACCATCAAAATTTTCGCAAGTTTGATACTCGAAACCAATAACTACAATGGCCTAGGGAAAAAATACACATACCGTTGTAATCGGGAAAGTCTCTACCTACGGATGCAACAGAGATTTTTCGGATTCGTCAATCCGTTCGAGAGATATGGGAGTTTGAAGTTAAGGAATGGTTGAGGAACCGTCAAAATTTTCGCTGGTATGATACTCGAAACCAATAACTGGAATGGCCTAGTGGAAAGGTACACACACCATTGTAATCGGGCGAGTTTCTACTTTCAGATGCAACAGGAATTTATCGGGTTCGTCAATCCGTTCGCGAGATATGGGAGTTTGAAGTTAAGGAATGGTTGAGAAACCATCAAAATTTTCGCAAGTCTGATGCTAGGAACGAATAACTGGAATGGCCTAGGGGAAAGGTACACACACCATGGTAATCGGGCGAGATTCTACTTTCAGATGCAACAGGAATTTCTCGAGTTCGTCAATCCGTTCGCGAGATATGGGAGTTTGAAGTTAAGGACAGATTGAAAAACCATCAAAATTTTCGCAATTCTGATACTCGAAACCAATAACTCACAAAGGCCTAGGGGAAAAATACACATACCGTTGTAATCGGGCGAGTTTCTACTTTCAGATGCAACAGGAATTTCTCGAGTTCGTCCATCCGTTCGCGAGATATGGGAGTGTGAAGTTAAGGAATGGTTGAGAAACCATCAAAATGTTCGCAAGTCTGATACTCGAAACCAATAACTGGAATGGCCCAGGGGAAAAGTACACACACCATTGTAATCGGGCGAGCTTCTACTTTCAGATGCAACAGGAATTTCTCGAGTTCGTCGATCCGTTCGCGAGATATGGGAGTGCGAAGTTAAGGAATGGTTCAAAAACCATCAAAATTCTCGCAAGTCTGATACTCGAAACCAATAACCACAAAGGCCGAGGGGAAAAATACACATACCGTTGTAATCGGGAGAGTTTCTACTTTCAGATGCAACAGGAATTACTCGAGTTCGTCAATCCGGTCGCGAGATATGGGAGTTTGAAGTTAAGGAATGGTTGAGAAACCATCAAAATTTTCGCAAGTCTGATACTCAAAACCAATAACTCACAAAGGCCTAGGAGAAAAGTACACACACCATTGTAATCGGGCGAGTTTCTACTTTCAGATGCAACAGGAACTTCTCGAGTTCGTCAATCCGTTCGCGAGGTATGGGAGTTTGAATTTAAGGAATGGTTGAGAAACCATCCAAATTTTCGCAATTCCGATGCTAGAAACGAATTACTGGAATGATCTACGGGAAAGGTACACACACCATTGTAATCGGGCGAGTTTCTACTTTCAGATGCAACAGAAATTTTTGGGATTCGTCAATCCGTTCGAGAGATATGGGAGTTTGAAGTTAAGGAATGGTTGAGGAACCGTCAAAATTTTCGCTGGTGTGATACTCGAAACCAATAACTGGAATGGCCTAGGGGAAAGGTACACACACCACTGTAATCGAGCGAGTTTCTACTTTCAGATGCAACAGGAATTTCTCGAGTTCGTACATCCGTTCACGAGATATGGGAGTGTGAAGTTAAGGAATGGTTGAGAAACCATCAAAATGTTCGCAAGTCTGATACTCGAAACCAATAACTGGAATGGCCCAGGGGAAAAGTACACACACCATTGTAATCGGGCGAGCTTCTACTTTCAGATGCAAAAGGAATTTCTCGAGTTCGTCGATCCGTTCGCGAGATATGGGAGTGCGAAGTTAAGGAATGGTTCAAAAACCATCAAAATTCTCGCAAGTCTGATACTCGAAACCAATAACTACAAAGGCCGAGGGGAAAAATACACATACCGTTGTAATCGGGAGAGTTTCTACTTTCAGATGCAACAGGAATTACTCGAGTTCGTCAATCCGGTCGCGAGATATGGGAGTTTGAAGTTAAGGAATGGTTGAGAAACCATCAAAATTTTCGCAAGTCTGATACTCAAAACCAATAACTCACAAAGGCCTAGGAGAAAAGTACACACACCATTGTAATCGGGCGAGTTTCTACTTTCAGATGCAACAGGAACTTCTCGAGTTCGTCAATCCGTTCGCGAGGTATGGGAGTTTGAATTTAAGGAATGGTTGAGAAACCATCCAAATTTTCGCAATTCCGATGCTAGAAACGAATTACTGGAATGATCTACGGGAAAGGTACACACACCATTGTAATCGGGCGAGTTTCTACTTTCAGATGCAACAGAAATTTTTGGGATTCGTCAATCCGTTCGAGAGATATGGGAGTTTGAAGTTAAGGAATGGTTGAGGAACCGTCAAAATTTTCGCTGGTATGATACTCGAAACCAATAACTGGAATGGCCTAGGGGAAAGGTACACACACCACTGTAATCGGGCGAGTTTCTACTTTCAGATGCAACAGGAATTTCTCGGGTTCGTCAATCCGTTCGCGAGATATGGGAGTTTGAAGTTAAGGAATGGTTGAGAAACCATCAAAATTTTCGCAAGTCTGATGCTAGGAACGAATAACTGGAATGGCCTAGGGGAAAAGTACACACACCATTGTAATCGGGCGAATTTCTACTTTCAGATGCAACAGGAATTTCTCGAGTTCGTCAATCCGTTCGCGAAATATGGGAGTTTGAAGTTAAGGAATGGTTGAGAAACCATCAAAATTTTCGCAAGTTTGATACTCGAAACCAATGACTACAATGGCCTGGGGAAAAATACACATACCGTTGTAATCGGGCGAGTTTCTACCTTCAGATGCAACAGGAATTTCTCGAGTTCGTCAATCCGTTCGCGAGATATGAGAGTTTGAAGTTAAGGAATGGTTGAGAAACCATCAAAATTTTCGCACGTCTGATACTCGAAACCAATAACTGGAATGGCCTAGGGGAAAGGTACACACACCATTGTAATCGGGCGAGTTTCTACTTTCAGATGCAACAGGAATTTCTCGAGTTCGTCAATCCGTTCGCGAGATATGGGACTTGGAAGTTAAGGAATGGTTGAAAAACCATCAAAATTTTCGCAAGTCTGATACTCGAAACCAATAACTGATAAAGGTCTAGGGGAAGAGCACAAACACTATTGTAATCGGGCGAGTTTCTCCTTTCAGATGCAACAAGAATTTCTCTTGTTCGTCCATCCGTTCGCGAAATATGGGAGTTTGAAGTTAAGGAATGGTTGAGAAACCATCAAAATTTTCGAAAGTCTGATACTCGAAACCAATAACTCACAAAGGCCTAGGAGAAAAGTACACACGCCATTGTAATCGGGCGTGTCTCTACTTACAGATGCAACAGGAATTTCTCGAGTTCGTCAATCCGTTCGCGAGATATGGGAGTTTGATGTTAAGGAATGGTTGAAAAACCATCAAAATTTTCGCAG
The DNA here is from genome assembly GCF_051014685.1 of Ptiloglossa arizonensis. Classification (NCBI taxonomy): domain Eukaryota; kingdom Metazoa; phylum Arthropoda; class Insecta; order Hymenoptera; family Colletidae; genus Ptiloglossa; species Ptiloglossa arizonensis. The sequence goes on along the minus strand of NW_027478622.1, from coordinate 188,925 downwards.
GTCTGATCCTCGAAACCAATAAGTACAATGGCCTAGGGGAAAAGTACACACACCGTTGTAATCAGGCGAGTTTCTACCTTCAGATGCAACAGGAATTTCTCGAGTTCGTCAATCCGTTCGCGAAATATGGGAGTCTGAAGTTAAGGAATGGTTGAGAAACCATCAAAATTTTCGCAAGTTTGATACTCGAAACCAATAACTACAATGGCCTAGGGAAAAAATACAAATACCGTTGTAATCGGGAGAGTCTCTGCCTACGGATGCAACAGAGATTTTTCGGATTCGTCAATCCGTTCGAGAGATATGGGAGTTTGAAGTTAAGGAATGGTTGAGGAACCGTCAAAATTTTCGCTGGTATGATACTCGAAACCAATAACTGGAATGGCCTAGGGGAAAGGTACACACACCATTGTAATCGGGCGAGTTTCTACTTTCAGATGCAACAGGAATTTCTCGGGTTCGTCAATCCGTTCGCGAGATATGGGAGTTTGAAGTTAAGGAATGGTTGAGAAACCATCAAAATTTTCGCAAGTCTGATGCTAGGAACGAATAACTGGAATGGCCTAGGGGAAAGGTATACACACCATTGTAATCGGGCGAGTTTCTACTTTCAGATGCAACAGGAATTTCTCGAGTTCGTCAATCTGTTCGCGAAATATGGGAGTTTGAAGTTAAGGAATGATTGAGAAACCATAAAAATTTTCGCAAGTTTGATACTCGAAACCAATGACTACAATGGCCTGGGGAAAAATACACATACCGTTGTAATCGGGCGAGTTTCTACCTTCAGATGCAACAGGAATTTCTCGAGTTCGTCAATCCGTTCGCGAGATATGAGAGTTTGAAGTTAAGGAATGGTTGGGAAACCATCAAAATTTTCGCACGTCTGATACTCGAAACCAATAACTGGAATGGCCTAGGGGAAAGGTACACACACCATTGTAATCGGGCGAGTTTCTACTTTCAGATGCAACAGGAATTTCTCGAGTTCGTCAATCCGTTCGCGAGATATGGGAGTTGGAAGTTAAGGAATGGTTGAAAAACCATCAAAATTTTCGCAAGTCTGATACTCGAAACCAATAACTGATAAAGGTCTAGGGGAAGAGTACACACACTATTGTAATCGGGCGAGTTTCTCCTTTCAGATGCAACAAGGATTTCTCTTGTTCGTCCATCCGTTCGCGAAATATGGGAGTTTGAAGTTAAGGAATGGTTGAGAAACCATCAAAATTTTCGAAAGTCTGATACTCGAAACCAATAACTCACAATGGTCTAGGAGAAAAGTACACACACCATTGTAATCGGGCGTGTTTCTACTTACAGATGCAACAGGAATTTCTCGAGTTCGTCAATCCGTTCGCGAGATATGGGAGTTTGATGTTAAGGAATGGTTGAAAAACCATCAAAATTTTCGCAGGTCTGACCCTCGAAACCAATAACTACAATGGCCTAGGGGAAAAGTACACACACCGTTGTAATCGGGCGAGTTTCTACCTTCAGATGCAACAGGAATTTCTCGAGTTCGTCAATCCGTTCGCGAAATATGGGAGTCTGAAGTTAAGGAATGGTTGAGAAACCATCAAAATTTTCGCAAGTTTGATACTCGAAACCAATAACTACAATGGCCTAGGGAAAAAATACACATACCGTTGTAATCGGGAAAGTCTCTACCTACGGATGCAACAGAGATTTTTCGGATTCGTCAATCCGTTCGAGAGATATGGGAGTTTGAAGTTAAGGAATGGTTGAGGAACCGTCAAAATTTTCGCTGGTATGATACTCGAAACCAATAACTGGAATGGCCTAGTGGAAAGGTACACACACCATTGTAATCGGGCGAGTTTCTACTTTCAGATGCAACAGGAATTTATCGGGTTCGTCAATCCGTTCGCGAGATATGGGAGTTTGAAGTTAAGGAATGGTTGAGAAACCATCAAAATTTTCGCAAGTCTGATGCTAGGAACGAATAACTGGAATGGCCTAGGGGAAAGGTACACACACCATGGTAATCGGGCGAGATTCTACTTTCAGATGCAACAGGAATTTCTCGAGTTCGTCAATCCGTTCGCGAGATATGGGAGTTTGAAGTTAAGGACAGATTGAAAAACCATCAAAATTTTCGCAATTCTGATACTCGAAACCAATAACTCACAAAGGCCTAGGGGAAAAATACACATACCGTTGTAATCGGGCGAGTTTCTACTTTCAGATGCAACAGGAATTTCTCGAGTTCGTCCATCCGTTCGCGAGATATGGGAGTGTGAAGTTAAGGAATGGTTGAGAAACCATCAAAATGTTCGCAAGTCTGATACTCGAAACCAATAACTGGAATGGCCCAGGGGAAAAGTACACACACCATTGTAATCGGGCGAGCTTCTACTTTCAGATGCAACAGGAATTTCTCGAGTTCGTCGATCCGTTCGCGAGATATGGGAGTGCGAAGTTAAGGAATGGTTCAAAAACCATCAAAATTCTCGCAAGTCTGATACTCGAAACCAATAACCACAAAGGCCGAGGGGAAAAATACACATACCGTTGTAATCGGGAGAGTTTCTACTTTCAGATGCAACAGGAATTACTCGAGTTCGTGAATCCGGTCGCGAGATATGGGAGTTTGAAGTTAAGGAATGGTTGAGAAACCATCAAAATTTTCGCAAGTCTGATACTCAAAACCAATAACTCACAAAGGCCTAGGAGAAAAGTACACACACCATTGTAATCGGGCGAGTTTCTACTTTCAGATGCAACAGGAACTTCTCGAGTTCGTCAATCCGTTCGCGAGGTATGGGAGTTTGAATTTAAGGAATGGTTGAGAAACCATCCAAATTTTCGCAATTCCGATGCTAGAAACGAATTACTGGAATGATCTACGGGAAAGGTACACACACCATTGTAATCGGGCGAGTTTCTACTTTCAGATGCAACAGAAATTTTTGGGATTCGTCAATCCGTTCGAGAGATATGGGAGTTTGAAGTTAAGGAATGGTTGAGGAACCGTCAAAATTTTCGCTGGTATGATACTCGAAACCAATAACTGGAATGGCCTAGGGGAAAGGTACACACACCACTGTAATCGGGCGAGTTTCTACTTTCAGATGCAACAGGAATTTCTCGGGTTCGTCAATCCGTTCGCGAGATATGGGAGTTTGAAGTTAAGGAATGGTTGAGAAACCATCAAAATTTTCGCAAGTCTGATGCTAGGAACGAATAACTGGAATGGCCTAGGGGAAAAGTACACACACCATTGTAATCGGGCGAATTTCTACTTTCAGATGCAACAGGAATTTCTCGAGTTCGTCAATCCGTTCGCGAAATAAGGGAGTTTGAAGTTAAGGAATGGTTGAGAAACCATCAAAATTTTCGCAAGTTTGATACTCGAAACCAATGAATACAATGGCCTGGGGAAAAATACACATACCGTTGTAATCGGGCGAGTTTCTACCTTCAGATGCAACAGGAATTTCTCGAGTTCGTCAATCCGTTCGCGAGATATGAGAGTTTGAAGTTAAGGAATGGTTGAGAAACCATCAAAATTTTCGCACGTCTGATACTCGAAACCAATAACTGGAATGGCCTAGGGGAAAGGTACACACACCATTGTAATCGGGCGAGTTTCTACTTTCAGATGCAACAGGAATTTCTCGAGTTCGTCAATCCGTTCGCGAGATATGGGACTTGGAAGTTAAGGAATGGTTGAAAAACCATCAAAATTTTCGCAAGTCTGATACTCGAAACCAATAACTGATAAAGGTCTAGGGGAAGAGCACAAACACTATTGTAATCGGGCGAGTTTCTCCTTTCAGATGCAACAAGAATTTCTCTTGTTCGTCCATCCGTTCGCGAAATATGGGAGTTTGAAGTTAAGGAATGGTTGAGAAACCATCAAAATTTTCGAAAGTCTGATACTCGAAACCAATAACTCACAAAGGCCTAGGAGAAAAGTACACACGCCATTGTAATCGGGCGTGTCTCTACTTACAGATGCAACAGGAATTTCTCGAGTTCGTCAATCCGTTCGCGAGATATGGGAGTTTGATGTTAAGGAATGGTTGAAAAACCATCAAAATTTTCGCAGGTCTGATCCTCGAAACCAATAACTACAATGGCCTAGGGGAAAAGTACACACACCGTTGTAATCGGGCGAGTTTCTACCTTCAGATGCAACAGGAATTTCTCGAATTCGTCAATCCGTTCGCGAAATATGGGAGTCTGAAGTTAAGGAATGGTTGAGAAACCATCAAAATTTTCGCAAGTTTGATACTCGAAACCAATAACTACAATGGCCTAGGGAAAAAATACACATACCGTTGTAATCGGGAGAGTCTCTACCTACGGATGCAACAGAGATTTTTCGGATTCGTCAATCCGTTCGAGAGATATGGGAATTTGAAGTTAAGGAATGGTTGAGGAACCGTCAAAATTTTCGCTGGTATGATACTCGAAACCAATAACTGGTATGGCCTAGGGGAAAGGTACACCCACCATTGTAATCGGGCGAGTTTCTACTTTCAGATGCAACAGGAATTTCTCGGGTTCGTCAATCCGTTCGCGAGATATGGGAGTTTGAAGTTAAGGAATGGTTGAGAAACCATCAAAATTTTCGCAAGTCTGATGCTAGGAACGAATAACTGGAATGGCCTAGGGGAAAAGTACACACACCATGGTAATCGGGCGAGATTCTACTTTCAGATGCAACAGGAATTTCTCGAGTTCGTCAATCCGTTCGCGAGATATGGGAGTTTGAAGTTAAGGAATGATTGAAAAACCATCAAAATTTTCGCAACTCTGATACTCGAAACCAATAACTCACAAAGGCCTAGGGGAAAAATACACATACCGTTGTAATCGGGCGAGTTTCTACTTTCAGATGCAACAGGAATTTCTCGAGTTCGTCCATCCGTTCGCGAGATATGGGAGTTGGAAGTTAAGGAATGGATGAAAAACCATTAAAATTTTCGCAAGTCTGATACTCGAAACCAATAACTCATAAAGGTCTAGGGGAAAAGTACACACACTATTGTAATCGGGCGAGTTTCTCCTTTCAGATGCATCAAAAATTTCTCTTGTTCGTCCATCCGTTCGCGAAATATGGGAGTTTGAAGTTAAGGAATGGTTGAGAAACCATCAAAATTTTCGCAAGTATGATACTCGAAACCAATAACTCACAAAGGCCTAGGAGAAAAGTACACACACCATTGTAATCGGGCGAGTTTCTACTTTCAGATGCAACAGGAACTTCTCGGGTTCGTCAATCGGTTCGCGAGATATGGGAGTTGGAAGTTAAGGAATGGATGAAAAACCATTAAAATTTTCGCAAGTCTGATACTCGAAACCAATAACTCATAAAGGTCTAGGGGAAAAGTACACACACTATTGTAATCGGGCGAGTTTCTCCTTTCAGATGCATCAAAAATTTCTCTTGTTCGTCCATCCGTTCGCGAAATATGGGAGTTTGAAGTTAAGGAATGGTTGAGAAACCATCAAAATTTTCGCAAGTATGATACTCGAAACCAATAACTCACAAAGGCCTAGGAGAAAAGTACACACACCATTGTAATCGGGCGAGTTTCTACTTTCAGATGCAACAGGAACTTCTCGGGTTCGTCAATCGGTTCGCGAGATATGGGAGTTTGAAGTTAAGGAATGGTTGGGAAACCATCAAAATTTTCGCAAGTTTGATACTCGAAAGCAATAACTGGAGTGGCCTAGGGGAAAAGTACACCCACCATTGTAATCTGGCCATTTTCTACATTCAGATGCAACAGGAATATTTCGGATTCGTCAATCCGTTCGCGAAATATCGGCGTTTGAAGTTACGGAATGTTTGAGAAACCATCAAAATTTTCGCTATTCTGATGCTAGAAACGAATAACTGGAATGGCCTAGGGGAAAGGTACAAACACCATTGTAATCGGGCGAGTTTCTACTTTCAGATGCAACAGGAATTTCTCGAGTTCGTCAATCCGTTCGCGAAATATGGGAGGTTGAAGTTAAGGAATGGTTGAGAAACCATCAAAATTTTCGCAAGTTTGATACTCGAAACCAATAACTACAATGGCCTAGGGAAAAAATACACATACCGTTGTAATCGGGAGAGTCTCTACCTACGGATGCAACAGAGATTTTTCGGATTCGTCAATCCGTTCGAGAGATATGGGAGTTTGAATTTAAGGAATGGTTGAGGAACCGTCAAAATTTTCGCTGGTATGATACTCGAAACCAATAACTGGAATGGCCTAGGGGAAAGGTACACACACCATTGTAATCGGGCGAGTTTCTACTTTCAGATGCAACAGGAATTTCTCGGGTTCGTCAATCCGTTCGCGAGATATGGGAGTTTGAAGTTAAGGAATGGTTGAGAAACCATCAAAATTTTCGCAAGTCTGATGCTAGGAACGAATAACTGGAATGGCCTAGGGGAAAGGTACACACACCATTGTAATCGGGCGAGTTTCTACTTTCAGATGCAACAGTAATTTCTCGAGTTCGTCAATCCGTTCGCGAAATATGGGAGTTTGAAGTTAAGGAATGGTTGAGAAACCATCAAAATTTTCGCAAGTTTGATACTCGAAACCAATGACTACAATGGCCTGGGGAAAAATACACATACCGTTGTAATCGGGCGAGTTTCTACCTTCAGATGCAACAGGAATTTCTCGAGTTCGTCAATCCGTTCGCGAGATATGAGAGTTTGAAGTTAAGGAATGGTTGAGAAACCATCAAAATTTTCGCACGTCTGATACTCGAAACCAATAACTGGAATGGCCTAGGGGAAAGGTACACACACCATTGTAATCGGGCGAGTTTCTACTTTCAGATGCAACAGGAATTTCTCGAGTTCGTCAATCCGTTCGCGAGATATGGGAGTTGGAAGTTAAGGAATGGTTGAAAAACCATCAAAATTTTCGCAAGTCTGATACTCGAAACCAATAACTGATAAAGGTCTAGGGGAAGAGTACACACACTATTGTAATCGGGCGAGTTTCTCCTTTCAGATGCAACAAGAATTTCTCTTGTTCGTCCATCCGTTCGCGAAATATGGGAGTTTGAAGTTAAGGAATGGTTGAGAAACCATCAAAATTTTCGAAAGTCTGATACTCGAAACCAATAACTCACAAAGGTCTAGGAGAAAAGTACACACACCATTGTAATCGGGCGTGTTTCTACTTACAGATGCAACAGGAATTTCTCGAGTTCGTCAATCCGTTCGCGAGATATGGGAGTTTGATGTTAAGGAATGGTTGAAAAACCATCAAAATTTTCGCAGGTCTGATCCTCGAAACCAATAAGTACAATGGCCTAGGGGAAAAGTACACACACCGTTGTAATCAGGCGAGTTTCTACCTTCAGATGCAACAGGAATTTCTCGAGTTCGTCAATCCGTTCGCGAAATATGGGAGTCTGAAGTTAAGGAATGGTTGAGAAACCATCAAAATTTTCGCAAGTTTGATACTCGAAACCAATAACTACAATGGCCTAGGGAAAAAATACAAATACCGTTGTAATCGGGAGAGTCTCTGCCTACGGATGCAACAGAGATTTTTCGGATTCGTCAATCCGTTCGAGAGATATGGGAGTTTGAAGTTAAGGAATGGTTGAGGAACCGTCAAAATTTTCGCTGGTATGATACTCGAAACCAATAACTGGAATGGCCTAGGGGAAAGGTACACACACCATTGTAATCGGGCGAGTTTCTACTTTCAGATGCAACAGGAATTTCTCGGGTTCGTCAATCCGTTCGCGAGATATGGGAGTTTGAAGTTAAGGAATGGTTGAGAAACCATCAAAATTTTCGCAAGTCTGATGCTAGGAACGAATAACTGGAATGGCCTAGGGGAAAGGTACACACACCATGGTAATCGGGCGAGATTCTACTTTCAGATGCAACAGGAATTTCTCGAGTTCGTCAATCCGTTCGCGAGATATGGGAGTTTGAAGTTAAGGACAGATTGAAAAACCATCAAAATTTTCGCAATTCTGATACTCGAAACCAATAACTCACAAAGGCCTAGGGGAAAAATACACATACCGTTGTAATCGGGCGAGTTTCTACTTTCAGATGCAACAGGAATTTCTCGAGTTCGTCCATCCGTTCGCGAGATATGGGAGTGTGAATTTAAGGAATGGTTGAGAAACCATCAAAATGTTCGCAAGTCTGATACTCGAAACCAATAACTGGAATGGCCCAGGGGAAAAGTACACACACCATTGTAATCGGGCGAGCTTCTACTTTCAGATGCAACAGGAATTTCTCGAGTTCGTCGATCCGTTCGCGAGATATGGGAGTGCGAAGTTAAGGAATGGTTCAAAAACCATCAAAATTCTCGCAAGTCTGATACTCGAAACCAATAACCACAAAGGCCGAGGGGAAAAATACACATACCGTTGTAATCGGGAGAGTTTCTACTTTCAGATGCAACAGGAATTTCTCGAGTTCGTCAATCCGTTCGCGAGATATGGGAGTTTGAAGTTAAGGACAGATTGAAAAACCATCAAAATTTTCGCAATTCTGATACTCGAAACCAATAACTCACAAAGGCCTAGGGGAAAAATACACATACCATTGTAATCGGGCGAGCTTCTACTTTCAGATGCAACAGGAACTTCTCGAGTTCGTCAATCCGTTCGCGAGGTATGGGAGTTTGAATTTAAGGAATGGTTGAGAAACCATCCAAATTTTCGCAATTCCGATGCTAGAAACGAATTACTGGAATGATCTACGGGAAAGGTACACACACCATTGTAATCGGGCGAGTTTCTACTTTCAGATGCAACAGAAATTTTTGGGATTCGTCAATCCGTTCGAGAGATATGGGAGTTTGAAGTTAAGGAATGGTTGAGGAACCGTCAAAATTTTCGCTGGTATGATACTCGAAACCAATAACTGGAATGGCCTAGGGGAAAGGTACACACACCACTGTAATCGAGCGAGTTTCTACTTTCAGATGCAACAGGAATTTCTCGAGTTCGTACATCCGTTCACGAGATATGGGAGTGTGAAGTTAAGGAATGGTTGAGAAACCATCAAAATGTTCGCAAGTCTGATACTCGAAACCAATAACTGGAATGGCCCAGGGGAAAAGTACACACACCATTGTAATCGGGCGAGCTTCTACTTTCAGATGCAAAAGGAATTTCTCGAGTTCGTCGATCCGTTCGCGAGATATGGGAGTGCGAAGTTAAGGAATGGTTCAAAAACCATCAAAATTCTCGCAAGTCTGATACTCGAAACCAATAACTACAAAGGCCGAGGGGAAAAATACACATACCGTTGTAATCGGGAGAGTTTCTACTTTCAGATGCAACAGGAATTACTCGAGTTCGTCAATCCGGTCGCGAGATATGGGAGTTTGAAGTTAAGGAATGGTTGAGAAACCATCAAAATTTTCGCAAGTCTGATACTCAAAACCAATAACTCACAAAGGCCTAGGAGAAAAGTACACACACCATTGTAATCGGGCGAGTTTCTACTTTCAGATGCAACAGGAACTTCTCGAGTTCGTCAATCCGTTCGCGAGGTATGGGAGTTTGAATTTAAGGAATGGTTGAGAAACCATCCAAATTTTCGCAATTCCGATGCTAGAAACGAATTACTGGAATGATCTACGGGAAAGGTACACACACCATTGTAATCGGGCGAGTTTCTACTTTCAGATGCAACAGAAATTTTTGGGATTCGTCAATCCGTTCGAGAGATATGGGAGTTTGAAGTTAAGGAATGGTTGAGGAACCGTCAAAATTTTCGCTGGTATGACACTCGAAACCAATAACTGGAATGGCCTAGGGGAAAGGTACACACACCACTGTAATCGGGCGAGTTTCTACTTTCAGATGCAACAGGAATTTCTCGGGTTCGTCAATCCGTTCGCGAGATATGGGAGTTTGAAGTTAAGGAATGGTTGAGAAACCATCAAAATTTTCGCAAGTCTGATGCTAGGAACGGATAACTGGAATGGCCTAGGGGAGAAGTACACACACCATTGTAATCGGGCGAATTTCTACTTTCAGATGCAACAGGAATTTCTCGAGTTCGTCAATCCGTTCGCGAAATATGGGAGTTTGAAGTTAAGGAATGGTTGAGAAACCATCAAAATTTTCGCAAGTTTGATACTCGAAACCAATGAATACAATGGCCTGGGGAAAAATACACATACCGTTGTAATCGGGCGAGTTTCTACCTTCAGATGCAACAGGAATTTCTCGAGTTCGTCAATCCGTTCGCGAGATATGAGAGTTTGAAGTTAAGGAATGGTTGAGAAACCATCAAAATTTTCGCACGTCTGATACTCGAAACCAATAACTGGAATGGCCTAGGGGAAAGGTACACACACCATTGTAATCGGGCGAGTTTCTACTTTCAGATGCAACAGGAATTTCTCGAGTTCGTCAATCCGTTCGCGAGATATGGGACTTGGAAGTTAAGGAATGGTTGAAAAACCATCAAAATTTTCGCAAGTATGATACTCGAAACCAATAACTGATAAAGGTCTAGGGGAAGAGCACAAACACTATTGTAATCGGGCGAGTTTCTCCTTTCAGATGCAACAAGAATTTCTCTTGTTCGTCCATCCGTTCGCGAAATATGGGAGTTTGAAGTTAAGGAATGGTTGAGAAACCATCAAAATTTTCGAAAGTCTGATACTCGAAACCAATAACTCACAAAGGCCTAGGAGAAAAGTACACACGCCATTGTAATCGGGCGTGTCTCTACTTACAGATGCAACAGGAATTTCTCGAGTTCGTCAATCCGTTCGCGAGATATGGGAGTTTGATGTTAAGGAATGGTTGAAAAACCATCAAAATTTTCGCAGGTCTGATCCTCGAAACCAATAACTACAATGGCCTAGGGGAAAAGTACACACACCGTTGTAATCGGGCGAGTTTCTACCTTCAGATGCAACAGGAATTTCTCGAATTCGTCAATCCGTTCGCGAAATATGGGAGTCTGAAGTTAAGGAATGGTTGAGAAACCATCAAAATTTTCGCAAGTTTGATACTCGAAACCAATAACTACAATGGCCTAGGGAAAAAATACACATACCGTTGTAATCGGGAGAGTCTCTACCTACGGATGCAACAGAGATTTTTCGGATTCGTCAATCCGTTCGAGAGATATGGGAATTTGAAGTTAAGGAATGGTTGAGAAACCATCAAAATTTTCGCAATTCTGATACTCGAAACCAATAACTCACAAAGGCCTAGGGGAAAAATACACATACCATTGTAATCGGGCGAGCTTCTACTTTCAGATGCAACAGGAACTTCTCGAGTTCGTCAATCCGTTCGCGAGGTATGGGAGTTTGAATTTAAGGAATGGTTGAGAAACCATCCAAATTTTCGCAATTCCGATGCTAGAAACGAATTACTGGAATGATCTACGGGAAAGGTACACACACCATTGTAATCGGGCGAGTTTCTACTTTCAGATGCAACAGAAATTTTTGGGATTCGTCAATCCGTTCGAGAGATATGGGAGTTTGAAGTTAAGGAATGGTTGAGGAACCGTCAAAATTTTCGCTGGTATGATACTCGAAACCAATAACTGGAATGGCCTAGGGGAAAGGTACACACACCACTGTAATCGAGCGAGTTTCTACTTTCAGATGCAACAGGAATTTCTCGAGTTCGTACATCCGTTCACGAGATATGGGAGTGTGAAGTTAAGGAATGGTTGAGAAACCATCAAAATGTTCGCAAGTCTGATACTCGAAACCAATAACTGGAATGGCCCAGGGGAAAAGTACACACACCATTGTAATCGGGCGAGCTTCTACTTTCAGATGCAAAAGGAATTTCTCGAGTTCGTCGATCCGTTCGCGAGATATGGGAGTGCGAAGTTAAGGAATGGTTCAAAAACCATCAAAATTCTCGCAAGTCTGATACTCGAAACCAATAACTACAAAGGCCGAGGGGAAAAATACACATACCGTTGTAATCGGGAGAGTTTCTACTTTCAGATGCAACAGGAATTACTCGAGTTCGTCAATCCGGTCGCGAGATATGGGAGTTTGAAGTTAAGGAATGGTTGAGAAACCATCAAAATTTTCGCAAGTCTGATACTCAAAACCAATAACTCACAAAGGCCTAGGAGAAAAGTACACACACCATTGTAATCGGGCGAGTTTCTACTTTCAGATGCAACAGGAACTTCTCGAGTTCGTCAATCCGTTCGCGAGGTATGGGAGTTTGAATTTAAGGAATGGTTGAGAAACCATCCAAATTTTCGCAATTCCGATGCTAGAAACGAATTACTGGAATGATCTACGGGAAAGGTACACACACCATTGTAATCGGGCGAGTTTCTACTTTCAGATGCAACAGAAATTTTTGGGATTCGTCAATCCGTTCGAGAGATATGGGAGTTTGAAGTTAAGGAATGGTTGAGGAACCGTCAAAATTTTCGCTGGTATGACACTCGAAACCAATAACTGGAATGGCCTAGGGGAAAGGTACACACACCACTGTAATCGGGCGAGTTTCTACTTTCAGATGCAACAGGAATTTCTCGGGTTCGTCAATCCGTTCGCGAGATATGGGAGTTTGAAGTTAAGGAATGGTTGAGAAACCATCAAAATTTTCGCAAGTCTGATGCTAGGAACGGATAACTGGAATGGCCTAGGGGAGAAGTACACACACCATTGTAATCGGGCGAATTTCTACTTTCAGATGCAACAGGAATTTCTCGAGTTCGTCAATCCGTTCGCGAAATATGGGAGTTTGAAGTTAAGGAATGGTTGAGAAACCATCAAAATTTTCGCAAGTTTGATACTCGAAACCAATGAATACAATGGCCTGGGGAAAAATACACATACCGTTGTAATCGGGCGAGTTTCTACCTTCAGATGCAACAGGAATTTCTCGAGTTCGTCAATCCGTTCGCGAGATATGAGAGTTTGAAGTTAAGGAATGGTTGAGAAACCATCAAAATTTTCGCACGTCTGATACTCGAAACCAATAACTGGAATGGCCTAGGGGAAAGGTACACACACCATTGTAATCGGGCGAGTTTCTACTTTCAGATGCAACAGGAATTTCTCGAGTTCGTCAATCCGTTCGCGAGATATGGGACTTGGAAGTTAAGGAATGGTTGAAAAACCATCAAAATTTTCGCAAGTATGATACTCGAAACCAATAACTGATAAAGGTCTAGGGGAAGAGCACAAACACTATTGTAATCGGGCGAGTTTCTCCTTTCAGATGCAACAAGAATTTCTCTTGTTCGTCCATCCGTTCGCGAAATATGGGAGTTTGAAGTTAAGGAATGGTTGAGAAACCATCAAAATTTTCGAAAGTCTGATACTCGAAACCAATAACTCACAAAGGCCTAGGAGAAAAGTACACACGCCATTGTAATCGGGCGTGTCTCTACTTACAGATGCAACAGGAATTTCTCGAGTTCGTCAATCCGTTCGCGAGATATGGGAGTTTGATGTTAAGGAATGGTTGAAAAACCATCAAAATTTTCGCAGGTCTGATCCTCGAAACCAATAACTACAATGGCCTAGGGGAAAAGTACACACACCGTTGTAATCGGGCGAGTTTCTACCTTCAGATGCAACAGGAATTTCTCGAATTCGTCAATCCGTTCGCGAAATATGGGAGTCTGAAGTTAAGGAATGGTTGAGAAACCATCAAAATTTTCGCAAGTTTGATACTCGAAACCAATAACTACAATGGCCTAGGGAAAAAATACACATACCGTTGTAATCGGGAGAGTCTCTACCTACGGATGCAACAGAGATTTTTCGGATTCGTCAATCCGTTCGAGAGATATGGGAATTTGAAGTTAAGGAATGGTTGAGGAACCGTCAAAATTTTCGCTGGTATGATACTCGAAACCAATAACTGGTATGGCCTAGGGGAAAGGTACACCCACCATTGTAATCGGGCGAGTTTCTACTTTCAGATGCAACAGGAATTTCTCGGGTTCGTCAATCCGTTCGCGAGATATGGGAGTTTGAAGTTAAGGAATGGTTGAGAAACCATCAAAATTTTCGCAAGTCTGATGCTAGGAACGAATAACTGGAATGGCCTAGGGGAAAGGTACACACACCATGGTAATCGGGCGAGATTCTACTTTCAGATGCAACAGGAATTTCTCGAGTTCGTCAATCCGTTCGCGAGATATGGGAGTTTGAAGTTAAGGAATGATTGAAAAACCATCAAAATTTTCGCAACTCTGATACTCGAAACCAATAACTCACAAAGGCCTAGGGGAAAAATACACATACCGTTGTAATCGGGCGAGTTTCTACTTTCAGATGCAACAGGAATTTCTCGAGTTCGTCCATCCGTTCGCGAGATATGGGAGTGTGAAGTTAAGGAATGGTTGAGAAACCATCAAAATGTTCGCAAGTCTGATACTCGAAACCAATAACTGGAATGGCCCAGGGGAAAAGTACACACACCATTGTAATCGGGCGAGCTTCTACTTTCAGATGCAACAGGAATTTCTCGAGTTCGTCAATCCGTTCGCGAAATATGGGAGTTTGAAGTTAAGGAATGGTTGAGAAACCATCAAAATTTTCGCAAGTTTGATACTCGAAACCAATGACTACAATGGCCTGGGGAAAAATACACATACCGTTGTAATCGGGCGAGTTTCTACCTTCAGATGCAACAGGAATTTCTCGAGTTCGTCAATCCGTTCGCGAGATATGAGAGTTTGAAGTTAAGGAATGGTTGAGAAACCATCAAAATTTTCGCACGTCTGATACTCGAAACCAATAACTGGAATGGCCTAGGGGAAAGGTACACACAACATTGTAATCGGGCGAGTTTCTACTTTCAGATGCAACAGGAATTTCTCGAGTTCGTCAATCCGTTCGCGAGATATGGGAGTTGGAAGTTAAGGAATGGTTGAAAAACCATCAAAATTTTCGCAAGTCTGATACTCGAAACCAATAACTGATAAAGGTCTAGGGGAAGAGCACAAACACTATTGTAATCGGGCGAGTTTCTCCTTTCAGATGCAACAAGAATTTCTCTTGTTCGTCCATCCGTTCGCGAAATATGGGAGTTTGAAGTTAAGGAATGGTTGAGAAACCATCAAAATTTTCGAAAGTCTGATACTCGAAACCAATAACTCACAAAGGCCTAGGAGAAAAGTACACACACCATTGTAATCGGGCGTGTTTCTACTTACAGATGCAACAGGGATTTCTCGAGTTCGTCAATCCGTTCGCGAGATATGGGAGTTTGATGTTAAGGAATGGTTGAAAAACCATCAAAATTTTCGCAGGTCTGATCCTCGAAACCAATAACTACAATGGCCTAGGGGAAAAGTACACACACCGTTGTAATCGGGCGAGTTTCTACCTTCAGATGCAACAGGAATTTCTCGAGTTCGTCAATCCGTTCGCGAAATACGGGAGTCTGAAATTAAGGAATGGTTGAGAAACCATCAAAATTTTCGCAAGTTTGATACTCGAAACCAATAACTACAATGGCCTAGGGAAAAAATACACATACCGTTGTAATCGGGAGAGTCTCTACCTACGGATGCAACAGAGATTTTTCGGATTCGTCAATCCGTTCGAGAGATATGGGAATTTGAAGTTAAGGAATGGTTGAGGAACCGTCAAAATTTTCGCTGGTATGATACTCGAAACCAATAACTGGTATGGCCTAGGGGAAAGGTACACCCACCATTGTAATCGGGCGAGTTTCTACTTTCAGATGCAACAGGAATTTCTCGGGATCGTCAATCCGTTCGCGAGATATGGGAATTTGAAGTTAAGGAATGGTTGAGGAACCGTCAAAATTTTCGCTGGTATGATACTCGAAACCAATAACTGGTATGGCCTAGGGGAAAGGTACACCCACCATTGTAATCGGGCGAGTTTCTACTTTCAGATGCAACAGGAATTTCTCGGGTTCGTCAATCCGTTCGCGAGATATGGGAGTTTGAAGTTAAGGAATGGTTGAGAAACCATCAAAATTTTCGCAAGTCTGATGCTAGGAACGAATAACTGGAATGGCCTAGGGGAAAGGTACACACACCATGGTAATCGGGCGAGATTCTACTTTCAGATGCAACAGGAATTTCTCGAGTTCGTCAATCCGTTCGCGAGATATGGGAGTTTGAAGTTAAGGAATGATTGAAAAACCATCAAAATTTTCGCAACTCTGATACTCGAAACCAATAACTCACAAAGGCCTAGGGGAAAAATACACATACCGTTGTAATCGGGCGAGTTTCTACTTTCAGATGCAACAGGAATTTCTCGAGTTCGTCCATCCGTTCGCGAGATATGGGAGTGTGAAGTTAAGGAATGGTTGAGAAACCATCAAAATGTTCGCAAGTCTGATACTCGAAACCAATAACTGGAATGGCCCAGGGGAAAAGTACACACACCATTGTAATCGGGCGAGCTTCTACTTTCAGATGCAACAGGAATTTCTCGAGTTCGTCAATCCGTTCGCGAAATATGGGAGTTTGAAGTTAAGGAATGGTTGAGAAACCATCAAAATTTTCGCAAGTTTGATACTCGAAACCAATGACTACAATGGCCTGGGGAAAAATACACATACCGTTGTAATCGGGCGAGTTTCTACCTTCAGATGCAACAGGAATTTCTCGAGTTCGTCAATCCGTTCGCGAGATATGAGAGTTTGAAGTTAAGGAATGGTTGAGAAACCATCAAAATTTTCGCACGTCTGATACTCGAAACCAATAACTGGAATGGCCTAGGGGAAAGGTACACACAACATTGTAATCGGGCGAGTTTCTACTTTCAGATGCAACAGGAATTTCTCGAGTTCGTCAATCCGTTCGCGAGATACGGGAGTCTGAAATTAAGGAATGGTTGAGAAACCATCAAAATTTTCGCAAGTTTGATACTCGAAACCAATAACTACAATGGCCTAGGGAAAAAATACACATACCGTTGTAATCGGGAGAGTCTCTACCTACGGATGCAACAGAGATTTTTCGGATTCGTCAATCCGTTCGAGAGATATGGGAGTGTGAAGTTAAGGAATGGTTGACGAACCGTCAAAATTTTCGCTGGTATGATACTCGAAACCAATATCTGGAATGGCCTAGGGGAAAGGTACACACACCATTGTAATCGGGCGAGTTTCTACTTTCAGATGCAACAGGAATTTCTCGGGTTCGTCAATCCGTTCGCGAGATATGGGAGTGCGAAGTTAAGGAATGGTACAAAAACCATCAAAATTCTCGCAAGTCTGATACTCGAAACCAATAACTACAGAGGCCGAGGGGAAAAATACACATACCGTTGTAATCGGGAGAGTTTCTACTTTCAGATGCAACAGGAATTTCTCGAGTTCGTCCATCCGTTCGCGAGATATGGGAGTGTGAAGTTAAGGAATGGTTGAGAAACCATCAAAATGTTCGCAAGTCTGATACTCGAAACCAATAACTGGAATGGCCCAGGGGAAAAGTACACACACCATTGTAATCGGGCGAGCTTCTACTTTCAGATGCAACAGGAATTTCTCGAGTTCGTCGATCCGTTCGCGAGATATGGGAGTTTGATGTTAAGGAATGGTTGAAAAACCATCAAAATTTTCGCAGGTCTGATCCTCGAAACCAATAACTACAATGGCCTAGGGGAAAAGTACACACACCGTTGTAATCGGGCGAGTTTCTACCTTCAGATGCAACAGGAATTTCTCGAGTTCGTCAATCCGTTCGCGAAATACGGGAGTCTGAAATTAAGGAATGGTTGAGAAACCATCAAAATTTTCGCAAGTTTGATACTCGAAACCAATAACTACAATGGCCTAGGGAAAAAATACACATACCGTTGTAATCGGGAGAGTCTCTACCTACGGATGCAACAGAGATTTTTCGGATTCGTCAATCCGTTCGAGAGATATGGGAATTTGAAGTTAAGGAATGGTTGAGGAACCGTCAAAATTTTCGCTGGTATGATACTCGAAACCAATAACTGGTATGGCCTAGGGGAAAGGTACACCCACCATTGTAATCGGGCGAGTTTCTACTTTCAGATGCAACAGGAATTTCTCGGGATCGTCAATCCGTTCGCGAGATATGGGAATTTGAAGTTAAGGAATGGTTGAGGAACCGTCAAAATTTTCGCTGGTATGATACTCGAAACCAATAACTGGTATGGCCTAGGGGAAAGGTACACCCACCATTGTAATCGGGCGAGTTTCTACTTTCAGATGCAACAGGAATTTCTCGGGTTCGTCAATCCGTTCGCGAGATATGGGAGTTTGAAGTTAAGGAATCGTTGAGAAACCATCAAAATTTTCGCAAGTCTGATGCTAGGAACGAATAACTGGAATGGCCTAGGGGAAAGGTACACACACCATGGTAATCGGGCGAGATTCTACTTTCAGATGCAACAGGAATTTCTCGAGTTCGTCAATCCGTTCGCGAGATATGGGAGTTTGAAGTTAAGGAATGATTGAAAAACCATCAAAATTTTCGCAACTCTGATACTCGAAACCAATAACTCACAAAGGCCTAGGGGAAAAATACACATACCGTTGTAATCGGGCGAGTTTCTACTTTCAGATGCAACAGGAATTTCTCGAGTTCGTCCATCCGTTCGCGAGATATGGGAGTGTGAAGTTAAGGAATGGTTGAGAAACCATCAAAATGTTCGCAAGTCTGATACTCGAAACCAATAACTGGAATGGCCCAGGGGAAAAGTACACACACCATTGTAATCGGGCGAGCTTCTACTTTCAGATGCAACAGGAATTTCTCGAGTTCGTCAATCCGTTCGCGAAATATGGGAGTTTGAAGTTAAGGAATGGTTGAGAAACCATCAAAATTTTCGCAAGTTTGATACTCGAAACCAATGACTACAATGGCCTGGGGAAAAATACACATACCGTTGTAATCGGGCGAGTTTCTACCTTCAGATGCAACAGGAATTTCTCGAGTTCGTCAATCCGTTCGCGAGATATGAGAGTTTGAAGTTAAGGAATGGTTGAGAAACCATCAAAATTTTCGCACGTCTGATACTCGAAACCAATAACTGGAATGGCCTAGGGGAAAGGTACACACAACATTGTAATCGGGCGAGTTTCTACTTTCAGATGCAACAGGAATTTCTCGAGTTCGTCAATCCGTTCGCGAGATACGGGAGTCTGAAATTAAGGAATGGTTGAGAAACCATCAAAATTTTCGCAAGTTTGATACTCGAAACCAATAACTACAATGGCCTAGGGAAAAAATACACATACCGTTGTAATCGGGAGAGTCTCTACCTACGGATGCAACAGAGATTTTTCGGATTCGTCAATCCGTTCGAGAGATATGGGAGTGTGAAGTTAAGGAATGGTTGACGAACCGTCAAAATTTTCGCTGGTATGATACTCGAAACCAATATCTGGAATGGCCTAGGGGAAAGGTACACACACCATTGTAATCGGGCGAGTTTCTACTTTCAGATGCAACAGGAATTTCTCGGGTTCGTCAATCCGTTCGCGAGATATGGGAGTGCGAAGTTAAGGAATGGTACAAAAACCATCAAAATTCTCGCAAGTCTGATACTCGAAACCAATAACTACAAAGGCCGAGGGGAAAAATACACATACCGTTGTAATCGGGAGAGTTTCTACTTTCAGATGCAACAGGAATTTCTCGAGTTCGTCCATCCGTTCGCGAGATATGGGAGTGTGAAGTTAAGGAATGGTTGAGAAACCATCAAAATGTTCGCAAGTCTGATACTCGAAACCAATAACTGGAATGGCCCAGGGGAAAAGTACACACACCATTGTAATCGGGCGAGCTTCTACTTTCAGATGCAACAGGAATTTCTCGAGTTCGTCGATCCGTTCGCGAGATATGGGAGTGCGAAGTTAAGGAATGGTTCAAAAACCATCAAAATTCTCGCAAGTCTGATACTCGAAACCAATAACTACAAAGGCCGAGGGGAAAAATACACATACCGTTGTAATCGGGAGAGTTTCTACTTTCAGATGCAACAGGAATTACTCGAGTTCGTCAATCCGGTCGCGAGATATGGGAGTTTGAAGTTAAGGAATGGTTGAGAAACCATCAAAATTTTCGCAAGTTTGATACTCGAAACCAATAACTACAATGGCCTAGGGAAAAAATACACATACCGTTGTAATCGGGAGAGTCTCTACCTACGGATGCAACAGAGATTTTTCGGATTCGTCAATCCGTTCGAGAGATATGGGAGTGTGAAGTTAAGGAATGGTTGACGAACCGTCAAAATTTTCGCTGGTATGATACTCGAAACCAATAACCGGTATGGCCTAGGGGAAAGGTACACCCACCATTGTAATCGGGCGAGTTTCTACTTTCAGATGCAACAGGAATTTCTCGGGTTCGTCAATCCGTTCGCGAGATATGGGAGTTTGAAGTTAAGGAATGGTTGAGAAACCATCAAAATTTTCGCAAGTCTGATGCTAGGAACGAATAACTGGAATGGCCTAGGGGAAAGGTACACACACCATGGTAATCGGGCGAGATTCTACTTTCAGATGCAACAGGAATTTCTCGAGTTCGTCAATCCGTTCGCGAGATATGGGAGTTTGAAGTTAAGGAATGATTGAAAAACCATCAAAATTTTCGCAACTCTGATACTCGAAACCAATAACTCACAAAGGCCTAGGGGAAAAATACACATACCGTTGTAATCGGGCGAGTTTCTACTTTCAGATGCAACAGGAATTTCTCGAGTTCGTCCATCCGTTCGCGAGATATGGGAGTGTGAAGTTAAGGAATGGTTGAGAAACCATCAAAATGTTCGCAAGTCTGATACTCGAAACCAATAACTGGAATGGCCCAGGGGAAAAGTACACACACCATTGTAATCGGGCGAGCTTCTACTTTCAGATGCAACAGGAATTTCTCGAGTTCGTCAATCCGTTCGCGAAATATGGGAGTTTGAAGTTAAGGAATGGTTGAGAAACCATCAAAATTTTCGCAAGTTTGATACTCGAAACCAATGACTACAATGGCCTGGGGAAAAATACACATACCGTTGTAATCGGGCGAGTTTCTACCTTCAGATGCAACAGGAATTTCTCGAGTTCGTCAATCCGTTCGCGAGATATGAGAGTTTGAAGTTAAGGAATGGTTGAGAAACCATCAAAATTTTCGCACGTCTGATACTCGAAACCAATAACTGGAATGGCCTAGGGGAAAGGTACACACAACATTGTAATCGGGCGAGTTTCTACTTTCAGATGCAACAGGAATTTCTCGAGTTCGTCAATCCGTTCGCGAGATATGGGAGTTGGAAGTTAAGGAATGGTTGAAAAACCATCAAAATTTTCGCAAGTCTGATACTCGAAACCAATAACTGATAAAGGTCTAGGGGAAGAGCACAAACACTATTGTAATCGGGCGAGTTTCTCCTTTCAGATGCAACAAGAATTTCTCTTGTTCGTCCATCCGTTCGCGAAATATGGGAGTTTGAAGTTAAGGAATGGTTGAGAAACCATCAAAATTTTCGAAAGTCTGATACTCGAAACCAATAACTCACAAAGGCCTAGGAGAAAAGTACACACACCATTGTAATCGGGCGTGTTTCTACTTACAGATGCAACAGGGATTTCTCGAGTTCGTCAATCCGTTCGCGAGATATGGGAGTTTGATGTTAAGGAATGGTTGAAAAACCATCAAAATTTTCGCAGGTCTGATCCTCGAAACCAATAACTACAATGGCCTAGGGGAAAAGTACACACACCGTTGTAATCGGGCGAGTTTCTACCTTCAGATGCAACAGGAATTTCTCGAGTTCGTCAATCCGTTCGCGAAATACGGGAGTCTGAAATTAAGGAATGGTTGAGAAACCATCAAAATTTTCGCAAGTTTGATACTCGAAACCAATAACTACAATGGCCTAGGGAAAAAATACACATACCGTTGTAATCGGGAGAGTCTCTACCTACGGATGCAACAGAGATTTTTCGGATTCGTCAATCCGTTCGAGAGATATGGGAGTGTGAAGTTAAGGAATGGTTGACGAACCGTCAAAATTTTCGCTGGTATGATACTCGAAACCAATATCTGGAATGGCCTAGGGGAAAGGTACACACACCATTGTAATCGGGCGAGTTTCTACTTTCAGATGCAACAGGAATTTCTCGGGTTCGTCAATCCGTTCGCGAGATATGGGAGTGCGAAGTTAAGGAATGGTACAAAAACCATCAAAATTCTCGCAAGTCTGATACTCGAAACCAATAACTACAAAGGCCGAGGGGAAAAATACACATACCGTTGTAATCGGGAGAGTTTCTACTTTCAGATGCAACAGGAATTTCTCGAGTTCGTCCATCCGTTCGCGAGATATGGGAGTGTGAAGTTAAGGAATGGTTGAGAAACCATCAAAATGTTCGCAAGTCTGATACTCGAAACCAATAACTGGAATGGCCCAGGGGAAAAGTACACACACCATTGTAATCGGGCGAGCTTCTACTTTCAGATGCAACAGGAATTTCTCGAGTTCGTCGATCCGTTCGCGAGATATGGGAGTGCGAAGTTAAGGAATGGTTCAAAAACCATCAAAATTCTCGCAAGTCTGATACTCGAAACCAATAACTACAAAGGCCGAGGGGAAAAATACACATACCGTTGTAATCGGGAGAGTTTCTACTTTCAGATGCAACAGGAATTACTCGAGTTCGTCAATACGGTCGCGAGATATGGGAGTTTGAAGTTAAGGAATGGTTGAGAAACCATCAAAATTTTCGCAAGTCTGATACTCGAAACCAATGACTACAATGGCCTGGGGAAAAATACACATACCGTTGTAATCGGGAGAGTTTCTACCTTCAGATGCAACAGGAATTTCTCGAGTACGTCAATCCGTTCGCGAGGTATGGGAGTTTGAATTTAAGGAATGGTTGAGAAACCATCCAAATTTTCGCAATTCCGATGCTAGAAACGAATAACTGGAATGATCTACGGGAAAGGTGCACACACCATTGTAATCGGGCGAGTTTCTACTTTCAGATGCAACAGAAATTTTTGGGATTCGTCAATCCGTTCGCGAGATATGGGAGTTTGAAGTTAAGGAATGGTTGGGATACCATCAAAATTTTCGCAAGTTTGATTCTCGAAAGCAATAACTACAATGGCCTAGGGAAAAAATACACATACCGTTGTAATCGGGAGAGTCCCTACCTACGGATGCAACAGAGATTTTTCGGATTCGTCAATCCGTTCGAGAGATATGGGAGTTTGAAGTTAAGGAATGGTTGTGGAACCGTCAAAATTTTCGCTGGCATGATACTCGAAACCAATAACTGGAATGGCCTAGGGGAAAGGTACACACACCATTGTAATCGGGCGAGTTTCTACTTTCAGATGCAACAGGAATTTCTCGGGTTCGTCAATCCGTTCGCGAGATATGGGAGTTTGAAGTTAAGGAATGGTTGAAAAACCATCAAAATTTTCGCAAGTCTGATACTCGAAACCAATAACTGATAAAGGTCTAGGGGAAGAGTACACACACTATTGTAATCGGGCGAGTTTCTCCTTTCAGATGCAACAAGAATTTCTCTTGTTCGTCCATGCGTTCGCGAAATATGGGAGTTTGAAGTTAAAGAATGGTTGAGAAACCATCAAAATTTTCGCAAGTCTGATACTCGAAACCAATACCTCACAAAGGCCTAGGAGAAAAGTACACACACCACTGTAATCGGGCGAGTTTCTACTTTCAGATGCAACAGGAACTTCTCGAGTTCGTCAATCCGTTCGCGAGGTATGGGAGTTTGAATTTAAGGAATGGTTGAGAAACCATCCAAATTTTCGCAATTCCGATGCTAGAAACGAATAACTGGAATGATCTACGGGAAAGGTACACACACCATTGTAATCGGGCGAGTTTCTACTTTCACATGCAACAGAAATTTTTGGGATTCGTCAATCCGTTCGCGAGATATGGGAGTTTGAAGTTAAGGAATGGTTGGGAAACCATCAAAATTTTCGCAAGTTTGATTCTCGAAAGCAATAACTGGAGTGGCCTAGGGGAAAAGTACACCCACCATTGTAATCTGGCCATTTTCTACATTCAGATGCAACAGGAATATTTCGGATTCGTCAATCCGTTCGCGAAATATCGGCGTTTGAAGTTAGGGAATGTTTGAGAAACCATCAAAATTTTCGCTATTCTGATGCTAGAAACGAATAACTGGAATGGCCTAGGGGAAAGGTACACACACCATTGTAATCGGGCGAGTTTCTACTTTCAGATGCAACAGGAATTTCTCGAGTTCGTCAATCCGTTCGCGAAATATGGGAGTTTGAAGTTAAGGAATGGTTGAGAAACCATCAAAATTTTCGCAAGTTTGATACTCGAAAGCAATAACTACAATGGCCTAGGGAAAAAATACACATACCGTTGTAATCGGGAGAGTCCCTACCTACGGATGCAACAGAGATTTTTCGGATTCGTCAATCCGTTCGAGAGATATGGGAGTTTGAAGTTAAGGAATGGTTGAGAAACCATCAAAATTTTCGCAAGTTTGATACTCGAAACCAATGACTACAATGGCCTGGGGAAAAATACACATACCGTTGTAATCGGGCGAGTTTCTACCTTCAGATGCAACAGGGATTTCTCGAGTTCGTCAATCCGTTCGCGAGATATGAGAGTTTGAAGTTAAGGAATGGTTGAGAAACCATCAAAATTTTCGCAAGTCTGATACTCGAAACCAATAACTGATAAAGGTCTAGGGGAAGAGTACACACACTATTGTAATCGGGCGAGTTTCTCCTTTCAGATGCAACAAGAATTTCTCTTGTTCGTCCATCCGTTCGCGAAATATGGGAGTTTGAAATTAAGGAATGGTTGAGAAACCATCAAAATTTTCGCAAGTCTGATACTCGAAACCAATAACTCACAAAGGCCTAGGAGAAAAGTACACACGCCATTGTAATCGGGCGTGTCTCTACTTACAGATGCAACAGGAATTTCTCGAGTTCGTCAATCCGTTCGCGAGATATGGGAGTTTGATGTTAAGGAATGGTTGAAAAACCATCAAAATTTTCGCAGGTCTGATCCTCGAAACCAATAACTACAATGGCCTAGGGGAAAAGTACACACACCGTTGTAATCGGGCGAGTTTCTACCTTCAGATGCAACAGGAATTTCTCGAGTTCGTCAATCCGTTCGCCAGATATGAGAGTTTGAAGTTAAGGAATGGTTGAGAAACCATCAAAATTTTCGCACGTCTGATACTCGAAACCAATAACAGGAATGGCCTAGGGGAAAGCTACACACACCATTGTAATCGGGCGAGTTTCTACTTTCAGATGCAACAGGAATTTCTCTTGTTCGTCCATCCGTTCGCGAAATATGGGAGTTTGAAGTTAAGGAATGGTTGAGAAACCATCAAAATTTTCGCAAGTCTGATACTCGAAACCAATAACTCACAAAGGCCTAGGAGAAAAGTACACACACCATTGTAATCGGGCGTGTTTCTACTTACAGATGCAACAGGAATTTCTCGAGTTCGTCAATCCGTTCGCGAGATATGGGAGTTTGATGTTAAGGAATGGTTGAAAAACCATCAAAATTTTCGCAGGTCTGATCCTCGAAACCAATAACTACAATGGCCTAGGGGAAAAGTACACACACCGTTGTAATCGGGCGAGTTTCTACCTTCAGATGCAACAGGAATTTCTCGAGTTCGTCAATCCGTTCGCGAAATATGGGAGTTTGAAGTTAAGGAATGGTTGAGAAACCATCAAAATTTTCGCAAGTTTGATACTCGAAACCAATAACTACAATGGCCTAGGGAAAAAATACACATACCGATGTAATCGGGAGAGTCTCTACCTACGGATGCAACAGAGATTTTTCGGATTCGTCAATCCGTTCGACAGATATGGGAGTTTGAAGTTAAGGAATGGTTCAAAAACCATCAAAATTCTCGCAAGTCTGATACTCGAAACCAATAACTACAAAGGACGAGGGGAAAAATACACATACCGTTGTAATCGGGAGAGTTTCTACTTTCAGATGCAACAGGAATTACTCGAGTTCGTCAATCCGGTCGCGAGATATGGGAGTTTGAAGTTAAGGAATGGTTGAGAAACCATCAAAATTTTCGCAGGTCTGATCCTCGAAACCAATAACTACAATGGCCTAGGGGAAAAGTACACACACTATTGTAATCGGGCGTGTTTCTACTTACAGATGCAACAGGAATTTCTCGAGTTCGTCCATCCGTTCGCGAGATATGGGAGTATGAAGTTAAGGAATGGTTGAGAAACCATCAAAATGTTCGCAAGTCTGATACTCGAAACCAATAACTGGAATGGCCCAGGGGAAAAGTACACACACCATTGTAATCGGGCGAGCTTCTACTTTCAGATGCAACAGGAATTTCTCGAGTTCGTCGATCCGTTCGCGAGATATGGGAGTGCGAAGTTAAGGAATGGTTCAAAAACCATCAAAATTCTCGCAAGTCTGATACTCGAAACCAATAACTACAAAGGACGAGGGGAAAAATACACATACCGTTGTAATCGGGAGAGTTTCTACTTTCAGATGCAACAGGAATTACTCGAGTTCGTCAATCCGGTCGCGAGATATGGGAGTTTGAAGTTAAGGAATGGTTGAGAAACCATCAAAATTTTCGCAAGTCTGATACTCGAAACCAATGACTACAATGGCCTGGGGAAAAATACACATACCGATGTAATCGGGCGAGTTTCTACCTTCAGATGCAACAGGAATTTCTCGAGTTCGTCAATCCGTTCGCGAGATATGAGAGTTGGAAGTTAAGGAATGGTTGAAAAACCATCCAAATTTTCGCAAGTCTGATTCTCGAAACCAATAACTGATAAAGGTCTAAGGGAAGAGTACACACACCTTTGTAATCGGGCGAGTTTCTACTTTCAGATGCAACAGGAACTTCTCGAGTTCGTCAATCCGTTCGCGAGGTATGGGAGTTTGAATTTAAGGAATGGTTGAGAAACCATCAAAATTTTCGCAATTCTGATACTCGAAACCAATAATTACAACGGCCGAGGGGAAAAATACACATACCGTTGTAATCGGGAGGGTTTCTACTTTCAGATGCAACAGGAATTTCTCGAGTTCGTCAATCCGGTCGCGAGATATGGGAGTTTGAAGTTAAGGAATGGTTGAGAAACCATCAAAATTTTCGCAAGTCTGATACTCGAAACCAATGACTACAATGGCCTAGGGAAAAATACACATACCGTTGTAATCGGGCGAGTTTCTACCTTCAGATGCAACAGGAATTTCTCGAATTCGTCAATCCGTTCGCGAGATATGAGAGTTTGAAGTTAAGGAATGGTTGAGAAACCATCAAAATTTTCGCAATTCTGATGCTAGAAACCAATAACTCACAAAGGCCTAGGAGAAAAGTACACACACCATTGTAATCGGGCGAGTTTCTACTTTCAGATGCAACAGGAACTTCTCGAGTTCGTCAATCCGTTCGCGAGGTATGGGAGTTTGAATTTAAGGAATGGTTGAGAAACCATCAAAATTTTCGCAATTCTGATGCTAGAAACGAATAACTGGAATGATCTACGGGAAAGGTACACACACCATTGTAATCGGGCGAGTTTCTACTTTCAGATGCAAAAGAAATTTTTGGGATTCGTCAATCCGTTCGCGAGATATGGGAGTTTGAAGTTAAGGAATGGTTGGGAAACCATCAAAATTTTCGCAAGTTTGATACTCGAAAGCAATAACTGGAGTGGCCTAGGGGAAAAGTACACCCACCATTGTAATCTGGCCAGTTTCTACATTCAGACGCAACAGGAATATTTCGGATTCGTCAATCCGTTCGCGAAATATCGGCGTTTGAAGTTACGGAATGTTTGAGAAACCGTCAAAATTTTCGCTATTCTGATGCTAGAAACGAATAACTGGAATGGCCTAGGGGAAAGGTACAGACACCATTGTAATCGGGCGAGTTTCTACTTTCAGATGCAACAGGAATTTCTCGAGTTCGTCAATCCGTTCGCGAAATATGGGAGTTTGAAGTTAAGGAATGGTTGAGAAACCATCAAAATTTTCGCAAGTTTGATACTCGAAACCAATAACTACAATGGCCTAGGGAAAAAATACACATACCGTTGTAATCGGGAGAGTCTCTACCTACGGATGCAACAGAGATTTTTCGGATTCGTCAATCCGTTCGAGAGATATGGGAGTTTGAAGTTAAGGAATGGTTGAGGAACCGTCAAAATTTTCGCTATTCTGATACTCGAAACCAATAACTGGAATGGCCTAGGGGAAAGGTACACACACCATTGTAATCGGGCGAGTTTCTACTTTCAGATGCAACAGGAATTTCTCGGGTTCGTCAATCCGTTCGCGAGATATGGGAGTTTGAAGTTAAGGAATGGTTGAGAAACCATCAAAATTTTCGCAAGTCTGATGCTAGGAACGAATAACTGGAATGGCCTAGGGGAAAAGTACACACACCATTGTAATCGGGCGAGTTTCTACTTTCAGATGCAACAGGAATTTCTCGAGTTCGTCAATCCGGTCGCGAGATATGGGAGTTTGAAGTTAAGGAATGGTTGAGAAACCATCAAAATTTTCGCAAGTCTGATACTCGAAACCAATGACTACAATGGCCTAGGGAAAAATACACATACCGTTGTAATCGGGCGAGTTTCTACCTTCAGATGCAACAGGAATTTCTCGAATTCGTCAATCCGTTCGCGAGATATGAGAGTTTGAAGTTAAGGAATGGTTGAGAAACCATCAAAATTTTCGCAATTCTGATGCTAGAAACCAATAACTCACAAAGGCCTAGGAGAAAAGTACACACACCATTGTAATCGGGCGAGTTTCTACTTTCAGATGCAACAGGAACTTCTCGAGTTCGTCAATCCGTTCGCGAGGTATGGGAGTTTGAATTTAAGGAATGGTTGAGAAACCATCAAAATTTTCGCAATTCTGATGCTAGAAACGAATAACTGGAATGATCTACGGGAAAGGTACACACACCATTGTAATCGGGCGAGTTTCTACTTTCAGATGCAAAAGAAATTTTTGGGATTCGTCAATCCGTTCGCGAGATATGGGAGTTTGAAGTTAAGGAATGGTTGGGAAACCATCAAAATTTTCGCAAGTTTGATACTCGAAAGCAATAACTGGAGTGGCCTAGGGGAAAAGTACACCCACCATTGTAATCTGGCCAGTTTCTACATTCAGACGCAACAGGAATATTTCGGATTCGTCAATCCGTTCGCGAAATATCGGCGTTTGAAGTTACGGAATGTTTGAGAAACCGTCAAAATTTTCGCTATTCTGATGCTAGAAACGAATAACTGGAATGGCCTAGGGGAAAGGTACAGACACCATTGTAATCGGGCGAGTTTCTACTTTCAGATGCAACAGGAATTTCTCGAGTTCGTCAATCCGTTCGCGAAATATGGGAGTTTGAAGTTAAGGAATGGTTGAGAAACCATCAAAATTTTCGCAAGTTTGATACTCGAAACCAATAACTACAATGGCCTAGGGAAAAAATACACATACCGTTGTAATCGGGAGAGTCTCTACCTACGGATGCAACAGAGATTTTTCGGATTCGTCAATCCGTTCGAGAGATATGGGAGTTTGAAGTTAAGGAATGGTTGAGGAACCGTCAAAATTTTCGCTATTCTGATACTCGAAACCAATAACTGGAATGGCCTAGGGGAAAGGTACACACACCATTGTAATCGGGCGAGTTTCTACTTTCAGATGCAACAGGAATTTCTCGGGTTCGTCAATCCGTTCGCGAGATATGGGAGTTTGAAGTTAAGGAATGGTTGAGAAACCATCAAAATTTTCGCAAGTCTGATGCTAGGAACGAATAACTGGAATGGCCTAGGGGAAAAGTACACACACCATTGTAATCGGGCGAGTTTCTACTTTCAGATGCAACAGGAATTTCTCGAGTTCGTCAATCCGTTCGCGAGATATGGGAGTGCGAAGTTAAGGAATGGTTCAAAAACCATCAAAATTCTCGCAAGTCTGATACTCGAAACCAATAACTACAAAGGCCGAGGGGAAAAATACACATACCGTTGTAATCGGGAGAGTTTCTACTTTCAGATGCAACAGGAATTACTCGAGTTCGTCAATCCGGTCGCGAGATATGGGAGTTTGAAGTTAACGAATGGTTGAGGAACCGTCAAAATTTTCGCTATTCTGATACTCGAAACCAATAACTGGAATGGCCTAGGGGAAAGGTACACACACCATTGTAATCGGGCGAGTTTCTATTTTCATATGCAACAGGAATTTCTCGAGTTCGTCAATCCGTTCGCGAGATATGGGAGTTTGAAGTTAAGGAATGTTTGAGAAACCATCAAAATATTCGCAATCCTGATGCTAGAAACGAATAACTGGAATGCGCTAGGGGAAAAGTACACACATGATTGTAATCGGGCGAGTTTCTTCTTTCAGATACAACAGGAATTTCTCGGGTTCGTTAATCCGTTCGAGGGATATGGGAGTTTCAAGTTAAGGCATGGTTGAGAAACCATCAAAATTTTCGCAAGTCTGATACCCGAAACCAATAACCACATTGGCCTAGGGGAAAAATACACATACAGTTGAAATCGGGAGAGTATCTGCTTTCAGATGCAACAGGAATTTCTCGAGTTCGTCAATCCGTTCGCGAGATATGGGAGTTTTAAGTTAAGGAATGGTTGGGAAACCATCAAAATTTTCGCTAGTCTGATACTCGAAACCAATAACTAGAATGGCCTAGGGAAAAGTACACATACCATTGTAATCGGGCGAGTTTCTACTTTCACATGCAACAGGAATTTCACGAGTTCGTCGATCCGGTCGCGAGATATGGGAGTTTGAAGTTAAGGAATGGTTGAGAAACCATCAAAATCTTCGCAAGTCTGATACTCGAAACCAATAACTGGAATGGCCTCGGGGAAAAGTACACACACCGTTGTAATCGGGAGAGTTTCTACTCTCAGATGCAACAGGAATTTCTCGAGTTCGTCAATCCGTTCGCGAGATATGGGAGTCTGAATTTAAGGAATGATTGAGAAACCATCAAAATTTTCGCTAGTCTGATACTCGAAACCAATAACTAGAATGGCCTAGGGGAAAAGTACACATACCATTGTAATCGGGCGAGTTTCTACTTTCACATGCAACAGGAATTTCTCGAGTTCGTCAACCCTTTCGCGAGATATGGGAGTCTGAAGTTAAGGAATGGTTGAGAAACCATCAAAATTTTCGCAAGTCTGATACTCGAAACCTATAACTACAATGGCCTAGGGGAAAAATACACATACCGTTGTAATCGGGAGAGTTTCTACTTTCAGGTGCAACAGGAATTTCTCGAGTTCGACAATCCGTTCGCGAGATATAGGAGTTTGAAGTTAAGGAATGGTTGAGAAGCCATCAAAATTTTCGCAAGTCTGATACTCGAGACCAACAACTGGAATGGCCTATGGGAAAAGTACACACACCATTGTAATCTGGCCAGTTTCTACATTCAGATGCAACAGGAATATTTCGGATTCGTCAATCCGTTCGCGAAATATCGGAGACTGGAGTTAAGAGATGGTTGAGGAACCATCAAAATTTTCGCAATTCTGATGCTAGAAACGAATAACTGGAATAGCCTAGGGGAAAGGTACCCACACCATTGTAATCGGGCGAGTTTCTACTTTCCGATGAAACAGGAATTTCTCGAGTTCGTCAATGCGTTCGCGAGATATGGGAGTTTGAAGTTAAGGAATGGTTGAGAAACCATCAAAATTTTCGCTGGTCTGATACTCGAAACCAATAACTGGAATGGCCTAGGCGAAAAGTACACACACCATTGTAATCGCCAGAGTTTCTACTTTCACATGCAACAGGAATTTCACGAGTTCGTCAATGCGTTCGCGAGATATGGGAGTTTGAAGTTAAGGAATGGTTGAGAAAACATCAAAATTTTCGCAAGTCTGTTACTCGAAACCAATAACTGGAATGGCGTAGGGGAAAAGTAGACACAACAGCATTGTAATCGGGCGAGTTTCTACTTTCACATGCAACAGGAATTTCTCGAGTTCGTCAATCCGTTCGCGAGATATGGGAGTCTGAACTTAAGGAATGGTTGAGAAACCATCAAAATTTTCGCAATTCTGATACTCGAAACCAATAACTCAAAGGCCTAGGGGAAAAATACACATACCGTTGTAATCGGGTGAGTTTCTACTTTCAGATGCAACAGGAATTTCTCGAGTTCGTCAATCCGTTCGCGAGATATGGGAGTTTGAAGTTAAGGAATGGTTGAGAAACCATCAAAATTTTCGCAAGTTTGATACTCGAATCCAATAACTACAATGGCCTAGGGGAAAGGTACACACACCATTGTAATCGGGCGAGTTTCTACTTTCATATGCAACAGGAATTTCTCGAGTTCGTCAATCCGTTCGCGAGATATGGGAGTTTGAAGTTAAGGAATGTTTGAGAAACCATCAAAATATTCGCAATCCTGATGCTAGAAACGAATAACTGGAATGCGCTAGGGGAAAAGTACACACATGATTGTAATCGGGCGAGTTTCTTCTTTCAGATACAACAGGAATTTCTCGGGTTCGTTAATCCGTTCGAGGGATATGGGAGTTTCAAGTTAAGGCATGGTTGAGAAACCATCAAAATTTTCGCAAGTCTGATACCCGAAACCAATAACCACATTGGCCTAGGGGAAAAATACACATACAGTTGAAATCGGGAGAGTATCTGCTTTCAGATGCAACAGGAATTTCTCGAGTTCGTCAATCCGTTCGCGAGATATGGGAGTTTTAAGTTAAGGAATGGTTGGGAAACCATCAAAATTTTCGCTAGTCTGATACTCGAAACCAATAACTAGAATGGCCTAGGGGAAAAGTACACATACCATTGTAATCGGGCGAGTTTCTACTTTCACATGCAACAGGAATTTCACGAGTTCGTCGATCCGGTCGCGAGATATGGGAGTTTGAAGTTAAGGAATGGTTGAGAAACCATCAAAATCTTCGCAAGTCTGATACTCGAAACCAATAACTGGAATGGCCTCGGGGAAAAGTACACACACCGTTGTAATCGGGAGAGTTTCTACTCTCAGATGCAACAGGAATTTCTCGAGTTCGTCAATCCGTTCGCGAGATATGGGAGTCTGAATTTAAGGAATGATTGAGAAACCATCAAAATTTTCGCTAGTCTGATACTCGAAACCAATAACTAGAATGGCCTAGGGGAAAAGTACACATACCATTGTAATCGGGCGAGTTTCTACTTTCACATGCAACAGGAATTTCTCGAGTTCGTCAACCCTTTCGCGAGATATGGGAGTCTGAAGTTAAGGAATGGTTGAGAAACCATCAAAATTTTCGCAAGTCTGATACTCGAAACCTATAACTACAATGGCCTAGGGGAAAAATACACATACCGTTGTAATCGGGAGAGTTTCTACTTTCAGGTGCAACAGGAATTTCTCGAGTTCGACAATCCGTTCGCGAGATATAGGAGTTTGAAGTTAAGGAATGGTTGAGAAACCATCAAAATTTTCGCAAGTTTGATACTCGAATCCAATAACTACAATGGCCTAGGGGGAAAAATACACATACCGTTGTAATCGGGCGAGTATCTGCTTTCAGATGCAACAGGAATTTCTCGAGTTCGTCAATCCGTTCGCGAGATATGGGAGTTTGAAGTTAAGGAATGGTTGAGAAACCATCAAAACTTTCGCAAGTCTGATACTCGAAACCAATAACTGGAATGGCCTAGGGGAAAAGTAAACACACCATTGTAGTCGGGCGAGTTTCTGCTTTCAGATGCAACAGGAATTTCTCGAGTTCGTCAATCCGTTCGAGGGATATGGGAGTTTGAAGTTAAGGAATGGTTGAGAAACCATCCAAATTTTCGCAAGTCTGATACTCGAAACCAATAACTACTATGGCCTAGGGCAAAAATACACATACCGTTGCAATCGGGCGAGTTTCTGCTTTCAGATGCAATAGGAATTTCTCGAGTTCGTTAATCCGTTCGAGGGATATGGGAGTTTCAAGTTAAGGAATGGTTGAGAAACCATCAAAATTTTCGCAAGTCTGATACTCGAAACCAATAACTACAATGGCCTAGGGGAAAAATACACATACCGTTGTAATCGGGCGAGTTTCTGCTTTCAGATGCAACAGGAATTTCTCGAGTTCGTCAATCCGTTCGCGAGACATGGGAGTTTGAAATTAGGGAATGGTTGAGAAACAATCAAAATTTTCGCAAATCTGATGCTAGAAACGATTAACTGGAATGCGCTAGGGGAAAAGTACATACACCATTGTAATCGGGCGAGTTTCTTCTTTCAGATGCAACAGGAATTTCCCGAGTTCGTCAATGCCTTCGCGAGATATGGGAGTTTGAAGTTAAGGAATGGTTGAGAGACCATCAAAATTTTCGCAAGTCTGATACTCCAAACCAATAACTGCAATGGCTTAGGGGAAAAATACACATACCGTTGTAATCGTGCGAGTTTCTACTTTCAGATTGCAATAGCAATTTCTCGATTTCCTCAATCCGTTCGCGAGATGTAGGTGTTTGAAGTGAAGGAATGATTGAGAAACCATCACAATTTTCGCAAGTCTGATACTCGAAACCAATAACCACAATGGCCTAGGGGAAAAATACACACACCGTTGTAATCGGGCGAGGATCTACTTTCAAGATGAAACAGAAATTTCTCGAGTTCGTCAATCCGTTCGCCACATATGGGAGTTTGAAGTTAAGGAATGTTTGAGAAACCATCAAAATTTTCGCAAGTCTGATACTCGAAACCAATAACTACAATGGCTTAGGGGGAAAAAACACATACCGTTGTAATCGTGCGAGTTTCTACTTTCAGATTGCAACAGGAAATTCTCGATTTCCTCAATCCGTTCGCGAGATATAGGAGTTTGAAGTGAAGGAATGATTGAGAAACCATCAAAATTTTCGCAAGTCTGATACTCGAAACCAATAACTGGAGCAGCAGAAGTGCGAAAAATTTGTTGTCTTCTCAACCATTTCTTAGGTTCAAACTCCCATATCTCACGAATGGATTGACCAAACCCAAAAATTCCTGCTGCGTCTGAAAGTAGAAACGCGGCCGATTACACCGGTATGTGTATTTTTCCCTAAGCCATTCTGGTTAAGCGTTTGGAGCAGCAGAAGTGCCACAAATTTGTTGCCTTCTCAACCATTTCTTAGCTTCAAACTCCCACGTCTCGCGAACGGATTGACCAAACCCAAAAATTCCTGCTTAAACTGAAAGTAGAAACTCGCCCGATTAAAACTGTATGTGTATTTTTTCCCTAGGCCATTCTGGTTAAGCGTTTGGAGCGCCAGAAATGCGCAAAATTTGTTGCCTTCTCAACCATTTCTTAGCTTCAAACTCCCATACCTCGCGAACGGATTGAGTAAACCCAAAAATTCCTACTGCATCTGAAAGTAGAAACTCGTACAATTACAGCGGTATGTGTATTTTTTCCGTAGGCCATTCTGGTTAAGCGTTTGGAGCAGCAGAAGTGCGAAAAATTTGATGTCTTCTCAACCGTTTCTTAGATTGAAAATCCCATATCTCGCGAACGGATTGACCAAACCCAAAAATTCCTGCTGCGTCTGAAAGTAGAAACGCGCCCGATTACAACTGTATGTGTACTTTTTCCCTAGGCCATTCTAGTTAAGCGTTTGGAGCAGCAGAATTGCGCAAAATTTGTTGTCCTCTCAACCATTTCTTAGCTTCAAACTCCCATATCTCGCGAACGGATTGACCAAACCCAAAAATTCCTGCTGCGTCTGAAAGTAGAAACGCGCCCGATTACAACTGTATGTGTACTTTTTCCCTAGGCCATTCTAGTTAAGCGTTTGGAGCAGCAGAATTGCGCAAAATTTGTTGTCCTCTCAACCATTTCTTAGTTTCAAACTTCCATATCTCGCGAACGGATTGACCAAACCCAAAAATTCCTGTTGCATCTGAAAGTAGAAGCTCGCTCGATTACAACGGTATGTGTATTTTCTCCCTGGGCCATTCTGGTTAAGCGTTTGGAGCATAAGAAGTGCGAAAAATTTGTTGTCCTCTCAAACATTTCTTAAGTTCAAACTCCCATATCTCGCGAACGGATTGACCAAACCCAAAAATTCCTATTGCATCTGAAAGTAGAAGCTCGCTCGATTACAACGGTATGTGTATTTTCTCCCTAGGCCATTCTGGTTAAGCGTTCGGAGCACAGAATTGCGAAAAACTTGTTGTCTTCTCAACCATTTCTTAGCTTCAAACTCCCATATCTCGCGAACGGATTGACCAAACCCAGAAATTCCTGCTGCGTCTGAAAATAGAAACCCGCCCGATTACACCGGTATGTGTGTTTTTTCCCTGGGCCATTCTGGTTAAGCGTTTGGAGCAGCAGAAGTGCGAAAAATTTGTTGTCTTCTCAACCATTTCTTAGCTTCAAACTCCCATACCTCGCGAACGGATTGAGTAAACCCAAAAATTCCTACTGCATCTGAAAGTAGAAACTCGTACAATTACAGCGGTATGTGTATTTTTTCCGTAGGCCATTCTGGTTAAGCGTTTGGAGCAGCAGAAGTGCGAAAAATTTGATGTCTTCTCAACCGTTTCTTAGATTGAAAATCCCATATCTCGCGAACGGATTGACCAAACCCAAAAATTCCTGCTGCGTCTGAAAGTAGAAACGCGCCCGATTACAACTGTATGTGTACTTTTTCCCTAGGCCATTCTAGTTAAGCGTTTGGAGCAGCAGAATTGCGCAAAATTTGTTGTCCTCTCAACCATTTCTTAGCTTCAAACTCCCATATCTCGCGAACGGATTGACCAAACCCAAAAATTCCTGCTGCGTCTGAAAGTAGAAACGCGCCCGATTGCAACTGTATGTGTACTTTTTCCCTAGGCCATTCTAGTTAAGCGTTTGGAGCAGCAGAATTGCGCAAAATTTGTTGTCCTCTCAACCATTTCTTAGTTTCAAACTTCCATATCTCGCGAACGGATTGACCAAACCCAAAAATTCCTGTTGCATCTGAAAGTAGAAGCTCGCTCGATTACAACGGTATGTGTATTTTCTCCCTGGGCCATTCTGGTTAAGCGTTTGGAGCAGCAGAAGTGCGAAAAATTTGATGTCTTCTCAACCGTTTCTTAGATTGAAAATCCCATATCTCGCGAACGGATTGACCAAACCCAAAAATTCCTGCTGCGTCTGAAAGTAGAAACGCGCCCGATTACAACTGTATGTGTACTTTTTCCCTAGGCCATTCTAGTTAAGCGTTTGGAGCAGCAGAATTGCGCAAAATTTGTTGTCCTCTCAACCATTTCTTAGCTTCAAACACCCTTATCTCGTGAACGGATTGACCATACCCAAAAATTTCTGCTGCGACTGAAAGTAGAAACTCGCCCGATTACAAGGTTGTGTGTTTTTTTTCCCTAGGCCATTCTGGTTAAGCGTTTGGGGCAGCAGAAATGCGCAAAATTTGTTGCCTACTCAACCATTTCAAAGCTTCAGACTCAGATATCTCGCGAACGGATTGTCCAAACCCAAAAATTCCTATTGCGTTTGAAAGTAGAGACTCGCCCGATTACAACGGTATGTGTATTTTTTCCTAGGCGATTCTGGGTAAGCGTTCGGAGCAGCAGAAGTGCGAAAAACTTGTTGTCTTCTCAACCATTTCTTAGCTTCAAACTCCCATATCTCGCGAACGGATTGTCCAAACACAAAAATTCTTATTGCGTTTGAAATTTGAAACTCGCCCGATTACATCGGTATGTGTATTTTTCCCTAGGCCATTCTGGTTAAGCGTTTGGGGCAGCAGAAATGCGCAAAATTTGTTGCCTACTCAACCATTTCAAAGCTTCAGACTCAGATATCTCGCGAACGGATTGTCCAAACCCAAAAATTCCTATTGCGTTTGAAAGTAGAGACTCGCCCGATTACAACTGTATGTGTACTTTTTCCCTAGGCCATTCTAGTTAAGCGTTTGGAGCAGCAGAATTGCGCAAAATTTGTTGTCCTCTCAACCATTTCTTAGCTTCAAACTCCCATATCTCGCGAACGGATTGAGCAAACCCAAAAATTCCTATTGCATCTGAAAGTAGAAACTCGCCCGATTAAAACTGTATGTGTACTTTTTCCCTAGGCCAATCTAGTTAAGCGTTTGGAGCAGCAGAATTGCGCAAAATTTGTTGTCTTCTCAACCATTTCTTAGATTCAAACTCACATATCGCGCGAACGGATTGACCAAAACCAAAAATTCCTGCTGCGTCTGAAAGTAGAAACTCGCCCGATTACAACGGGTATGTGTATTTTTTCCCTAAGCCATTCTGGTTAAGCGTTTGGAGCAGCAGAAGTGCGAAAAATTTGTTGTCCTCTCAAACATTTTTTAGCTTTAAACGCCCACATCTCGCGAACGGATTGACCAAACCCAAAAATTCCTATTGCATCTGAAAGTAGAAGCTCCCTCGATTACAACGGTACGTGTATTTTTCCCCGAGGCCATTGTGGTTAAGCGTTTGTAGCGGCAGAAGTGCGAAAAGTTTGTTGTCTTCTCAACCATTTCTTACCTTCTAACTCCCGTATCTCGCGAACGGATTGACCAAACCGAAAAATTCCTATTGCGTTTGAAAGTAGAAACTCGCCCGATTACAACGGGTATGTGTATTTTTTCCCTAGGCCTTTCTGGTTAAGCGTTTGGTGCAGCAGAAGTGCGAAAAATTTGTTGTCTTCTCAACCATTTCTTAGCCTGAAGCTCCCATATCTCGCCCACGGATTGACCAAACCCAAAAATTCCTATTGCATCTGAAAGTAGAAGCTCGCCCGATTACAACGGGTATGTGTATTTTTTCCCTAAGCCATTCTGGTTAAGCGTTTGGAGCAGCAGAAGCGCGAAAAATTTCTTGTCCTCTCAACCATTTTTTAGCTTCAAACGCCCTCATCTCGCGAACGGATTGACCAAACCCAAAAATTCCTATTGCATCTGAAAGTAGAAGCTCGCTCGATTACAACGGTACCTGTATTTTTCCCAGAGGCCATTGTGGTTAAGCGTTTGGAGCGGCAGAAGTGCGAAAAGTTTGTTGTCTTCTCAACCATTTCTTAGCTTCAAACTCCCATATCGCGCGAACGGATTGACCAAACCCAAAAATTCCTATTGCGTCTGAAAGTAGAAGTTCGCACGATTACAACGGTATGTGTATTTTTCCCTTGGCCATTCTGGTTAAACGTTCGGAGCAGCAGAAGTGCGTAAAACTTGTTGTCTTCTCAACCATTTCTTAGCTTCAAACTCCCACATCTCGCGAACGGATTGACCAAACCCAAAAATTCCTGCTGCGTCTGAAAGTAGAAACTCGCCCGATTACAACGCTCTGTGTATTTTTTCCCTAGACCATTCTGGTTAAGCGTTTGGAGCAGCAGAAGTGCGAAAAATTTGTTGTCTTCTCAACCATATCTTAGCTACAAACTCCCATATCTCGCGAACGGATTGACCAAACCCAAAAATTCCTGCTGCGTCTGAAAGTAGAAACTCGCCCGATTACAACTGTATGTGTATTTTTCCCTAGTACACTCTGGTTAAGTGTTTGGAGCAGCAGAAGTGCGAAAAATTTGTTGTCTTCTCATCCATTTCTTAGCTTCAAACTCCCTTATCTCGTGAACGGATTGACCATACCCAAAAATTTCTGCTGCGACTGAAAGTAGAAACTCGCCCGATTACAAGGTTGTGTGTTTTTCTTCCCTAGGCCATTCTGGTTAAGCGTTTGGGGCAGCAGAAATGCGCAAAATTTGTTGCCTACTCAACCATTTCAAAGCTTCAGACTCAGATATCTCGCGAACGTATTGTCCAAACCCAAAAATTCCTATTGCGTTTGAAAGTAGAAACTCGCCCGATTACAACGGTATGTGTATTTTTTCCTAGGCGATTCTGGTTAAGCGTTCGGAGCAGCAGAAGTGCGAAAAACTTGTTGTCTTCTCAACCATTTCTTAGCTTCAAACTCCCATATCTCGCGAACGGATTGACCAAACACAAAAATTCCTGCTGCGTCTGAAAGTAGAAACGCGCCCGATTACACAGGTATGTGTGTTTTTTCCCTAGGCCTTTCTGGTTAAGCGTTTGGTGCAGCAGAAGTGCGAAAAATCTGTTGTCTTCTCAACCATTTCTTAGCCTGAAACTCCCATATCTCGCGCACGGATTGACCAAACCCAAAAATTCCTATTGCATCTGAAAGTAGAAGCTCGCCCTATTAAAACTGTATGTGTATTTTTTCCCTAGGACATTCTGGTTAAGTCTTTGGAGCAGCAGAAGTGCGAAAAATTTTTTGTCTTCTCAACCATTTCTTAGCTTCAAACTCCCTTATCTCGTGAACGGATTGACCATACCCAAAAATTTCTGCTGCGACTGAAAGTAGAAACTCGCCCGATTACAAGGTTGTGTGTTTTTTTTCCCTAGGCCATTCTGGTTAAGCGTTTGGGGCAGCAGAAATGCGCAAAATTTGTTGCCTACTCAACCATTTCAAAGCTTCAGACTCAGATTTCTCGCGAACGTATTGTCCAAACCCAAAAATTCCTATTTCGTTTGAAAGTAGAAACTCGCCCGATTACAACGGTATGTGTATTTTTTCCCTAGGCCAATCTAGTTAAGCGTTTGGAGCAGCAGAATTGCGCAAAATTTGTTGTCTTCTCAACCATTTCTTAGCTTCAAACTCACATATCGCGCGAACGGATTGACCAAACCCAAAAATTCCTGCTGCGTCTGAAAGTAGAAACTCGCCCGATTACAACGGTATGTGTATTTTTCCCTAGGCCATTCTGGTTAAGCGTTTGGAGCAGCAGAAATGCGAAAAATTTGTTGTCTTCTCAACCATTTCTTAGCTTGAAACTCCCATATCTCGCGAACGGATTGACCAAACGCAAAAATTCCTGCTGCGTCTGAAAGTAGAAACTCGCCCGATTACAGCGGTATGTGTATTTTTCCCTAGGCCATTCTGGTTATGCGTTTGGAGCAGCAGATGTGCGCAAAATTTGTTGCCTACTCAACCATTTCTTAGCTTCAAACTCCCATATCTCGCGAACCGATTGACCAAACCCAAAAATTCCTATTGCGTTTGAAGGTAGAAACTCTCCCGATTACAAAGGTTTATGTATTTCCCCCCTAGGCCATTCTGGTTAAGCGTTTGGAGCAGCAGAAATGCGCAAAAATTGTTGCCTTCTCAACCATTTCTTAGCTTCGAACTCCCATATCTCGCGAACGGATTGACCAAACCCAAAAATTCCTGCTGCGTCTGAAAGTAGAATCTCGCCCGATTACAACGGTGTGTGTATTTTTCCCCTAGGCCATTCTGGTTAAGCGTTTGGGGCAGCAGAAATGCGCAAAATTTGTTGCCTACTCAACCATTTCAAAGCTTCAGACTCAGATATCTCGCGAACGTATTGTCCAAACCCAAAAATTCCTATTGCGTTTGAAAGTAGAAACTCGCCCGATTACAACGGTATGTGTATTTTTTCCTAGGCGATTCTGGTTAAGCGTTCGGAGCAGCAGAAGTGCGAAAAACTTGTTGTATTCTCAACCATTTCTTAGCTTCAAACTCCCATATCTCGCGAACGGATTGACCAAACACAAAAATTCCTGCTGCGTCTGAAAGTAGAAACGCGCCCGATTACACCGGTATGTGTGTTTTTTCCCTAGGCCTTTCTGGTTAAGCGTTTGGTGCAGCAGAAGTGCGAAAAATCTGTTGTCTTCTCAACCATTTCTTAGCCTGAAACTCCCATATCTCGCGCACGGATTGACCAAACCCAAAAATTCCTATTGCATCTGAAAGTAGAAGCTCGCCCTATTAAAACTGTATGTGTATTTTTTCCCTAGGACATTCTGGTTAAGTGTTTGGAGCAGCAGAAGTGCGAAAAATTTTTTGTCTTCTCAACCATTTCTTAGCTTCAAACTCCCTTATCTCGTGAACGGATTGACCATACCCAAAAATTTCTGCTGCGACTGAAAGTAGAAACTCGCCCGATTACAAGGTTGTGTGTTTTTTTTCCCTAGGCCATTCTGGTTAAGCGTTTGGGGCAGCAGAAATGCGCAAAATTTGTTGCCTACTCAACCATTTCAAAGCTTCAGACTCAGATTTCTCGCGAACGTATTGTCCAAACCCAAAAATTCCTATTTCGTTTGAAAGTAGAAACTCGCCCGATTACAACGGTATGTGTCTTTTTTCCCTAGGCCAATCTAGTTAAGCGTTTGGAGCAGCAGAATTGCGCAAAATTTGTTGTCTTCTCAACCATTTCTTAGCTTCAAACTCACATATCGCGCGAACGGATTGACCAAACCCAAAAATTCCTGCTGCGTCTGAAAGTAGAAACTCGCCCGATTACAACGGTATGTGTATTTTTCCCTAGGCCATTCTGGTTAAGCGTTTGGAGCAGCAGAAATGCGAAAAATTTGTTGTCTTCTCAACCATTTCTTAGCTTGAAACTCCCATATCTCGCGAACGGATTGACCAAACGCAAAAATTCCTGCTGCGTCTGAAAGTAGAAACTCGCCCGATTACAGCGGTATGTGTATTTTTCCCTAGGCCATTCTGGTTATGCGTTTGGAGCAGCAGATGTGCGCAAAATTTGTTGCCTACTCAACCATTTCTTAGCTTCAAACTCCCATATCTCGCGAACCGATTGACCAAACCCAAAAATTCCTATTGCGTTTGAAGGTAGAAACTCTCCCGATTACAAAGGTTTATGTATTTCCCCCCTAGGCCATTCTGGTTAAGCGTTTGGAGCAGCAGAAATGCGCAAAAATTGTTGCCTTCTCAACCATTTCTTAGCTTCGAACTCCCATATCTCGCGAACGGATTGACCAAACCCAAAAATTCCTGCTGCGTCTGAAAGTAGAATCTCGCCCGATTACAACGGTGTGTGTATTTTTCCCCTAGGCCATTCTGGTTAAGCGTTTGGAGCAGCAGAAGTGTGAATAATATTTAGTCTTCTCAACCATTTGTTAGATTCAAACTCCCATACCTCGCGAACGGATAGACCAAACCCAAAAATTCCCCTTGCGTCTGAAAGTAGAAACTCGTACGATTACAACGGTGTGTGTGTTTTTTCCCTAGGCCATTCTGGTTAAGCGTTTGGAGCAGCAGAAGTGCGAAAAATTTGTTGTCTTCTCAACCATTTCTTAGCTTCAAACTCCCATATCTCGCGAACGGATTGACCAAACCCATAAATTCCTATTGCGTCTGAAAGTAGATGCTCGCCCGATTACAACGGTATGTGTATTTTCCCCCTAGGCGATTCTGGTTAAGCGTTTGGAGCAGCAGAAGTGCGACAAATTTGTTGTCTTCTCAACCATTTCTTAGCTTCAAACTCCCATATCTCGCGAACGGATTGATCAAACCCAAAAATTCCGGCTGCGTCTGAAAGCAGGATCTCTCCCGATTACAACGCTATGTGTATTTTCCCCGTAGGCCATTCTGGTTAAGCGTTTGGAGCAGCAGAAGTGCGACAAATTTGTTGTCTTCTCAACCATTTCTTAGCTTCAAACTCCCATATCTCGCGAACGGATTGATCAAACCCAAAAATTCCGGCTGCGTCTGAAAGCAGGGTCTCTCCCGATTACAACGCTATGTGTATTTTCCCCCTAGGCCATTCAGGTTAAGCGTTTGGAGCAGCAGAATTGCGAAAAATTTATTGCCTTCTTAACCATTTCTTAGCTTCAAACTCCCATATCTCGCGAACGGATTGACCAAACCCAAAAATTCCTGTTGCGTCTGGAAGTAGAAACTCGTACGATTACAACGGCATGTGTATTTATTCCCTAGGCCATTCTGGTTAAGAGTCTGGAGGAGCGGAAATGCGCAAAATTTGTTGCCTTCTCAGCCATTTCTTAGCTTCGAACTCCCATATCTCGCGAACGGATTGACCAAACCCAAAAATTCCTGCTGCTTCTGAAGGTAGAATCTCGCTCGATTACAACGGTGTGTGTGTTTTTCCCTTGGCCATTCTGGTTAAGCGTCTGGAGCAGCAGAAGTGCGCAAAATTTTTTGCCTACTCAACGATTTCTTAGCTTCAAACTCCCATATCTCACGAACGGATTGACCAAACCCAAAAATTCCTATTGCGTTTGAAGGTAGAAACTCTCCCGATTACAAAGGTTTGTGTATTTTCCCCCTAGGCCATTCTGGTTAAGCGTTTGGAGCAGCAGAAGTGTGAAAAATATTTAGTCTTCTCAACCATATCTTAGATTCAAACTCCCATATCGCCCGACCGGATTGAACAAACCCAAAAATTCCTATTGCGTCTGAAAGTAGAAGTTCGCACGATTACAACGGTATGTGTATTTTTCCCTAGGCCATTCTGGTTAAGCGTTCGGAGCAGCAGAAGTGCGAAAAACTTGTTGTCTTCTCAACCATTTCTTAGCTTCAAACTCCCATATCTCGCGAACGGATTGACCAAACCCAAAAATTCCTGCTGCGTCTGAAAGTAGAAACGCGCCCGATTACACCGGTATGTGTGTTTTTTCCCTAGGCCATTCTGGTTAAGCGTTTGGAGCAGCAGAAGTACGAAAAACTTGTTGCCTTCTCAACCATTTCTTTCCTTCAAACTCCCATATCTCATGCACGGATTTACCAAACCCAAAAATTCCTATTGCGTCTGAAAGTAGAAACTCGTACGATTACAACGGTGTGTGTATTTTTTCCCTAGGCCATTCTGGTTAAGCGTTTGGAGCAGCAGAAGTGCGCAAAAATTGTTGCCTTCCCAACCACTCCTCAGCTTCCAACGCCCATTTCTCGCGAACGGATAGATCAAACCCAAAAATTCCTGCTGCGTCTGAAAGCAGGATCTCGCCCGATTACAACGGTATGTGTATTTTCCCCCTCGGCCATTCTGGTTAATCGTTTGGAGCAGCAGATTTGCGTAAAATTTGTTGTCTTCTCAACCATTTCATAGCTTCAAACTCCCATATCTCGCGAACGGA
Source organism: Ptiloglossa arizonensis (assembly GCF_051014685.1). Classification (NCBI taxonomy): domain Eukaryota; kingdom Metazoa; phylum Arthropoda; class Insecta; order Hymenoptera; family Colletidae; genus Ptiloglossa; species Ptiloglossa arizonensis. The sequence continues at coordinate 144,025 of NW_027478622.1, read as the reverse complement.
TTGACGAAACACAAAAATTCCTGTTGCGTGTGAAAGTAGAAACTCTCCCGATTTCAACGGTATGTGTATTTTTTCCCTAGGCCATTCAGGTTAAGCGTTTGAAGCAGCAGAATTGCGAAAAATTTATTGCCTTCTTAACCACTTCTTAGCTTCAAACTCCCATATCTCGCGAACGGATTGACCAAACCCAAAAATTCCTGTTGCGTCTGGAAGTAGAAACTCGTACGATTACAACGGCATGTGTATTTATTCCCTAGGCCATTCTGGTTAAGCGTTTGGAACAGCAGAAATGCCAAAAATTTGTTGCCTCCTCAACCATTTCTTAGCTTCAAACTCCCATATCTCGCGAAAGGATTGACCAAACCCAAAAATTCCTATTGCGTCTGGAAGTAGAAACTCGTACGATTGCAACGGTATGTGTATTTTTTCCCTAGGCCATTCTGGTTAAGAGTCTGGAGGAGCGGAAGTGCGCAAAATTTGTTGCCTTTTCAGCCATTTCTTAGCTTCGAACTCCCATATCTCGCGAACGGATTGACCAAACCCAAAAATTCCTGCTGCTTCTGAAGGTAGAATCTCGCTCGATTACAACGGTGTGTGTATTTTTCCCTTGGCCATTCTGGATAAGCGTTTGGAGCAGCAGAAGTGCGCAAAATTTTTTGCCTACTCAACGATTTCTTAGCTTCAAACTCCCATATCTCACGAACGGATTGACCAAACCCAAAAATTCCTGCTGCTTCTGAAGGTAGAATCTCGCTCGATTACAACGGTGTGTGTATTTTTCCCTTGGCCATTCTGGTCAAGCGTTTGGAGCAGCAGAAGTGCGAAAAATTTGTTGTCTTCTCAACCATTTCTTAGCTTCAAACTCCCATATCGCCCGAACGGATTGAACAAACCCAAAAATTCCTATTGCGTCTGAAAGTAGAAGTTCGCACGATTACTAGGGTATGTGTATTTTTCCCTAAGCCATTCTGGTTAAGCGTTCGGAGCAGCAGAAGTGCGAAAAACTTGTTGTCTTCTCAACCATTTCTTAGCTTCAAACTCCCATATCTCGCGAACGGATTGACCAAACCCAAAATTCCTGCTGCGTCTGAAAGTGGAAACTCGCCCGATTACAACGGTATGTGTATTTTTCCCTAGGCCATTCTGGTTAAGCGTTTGGAGCAGCAGAAATGCGAAAAATTTGATGCCTACTTAACCATTTCTTAGCTTCAAACTCCCATATCTCGCGAACCGATTGACCAAACCCAAAAATTCCTACTGCGTCTGCAAGTAGTATCTCGCCGGATTACAACGGTAGCTGTATTTTTCCCCTAGGCCATTCTGGTTAAGCGTTTGGAACAGCAGAAGTGCGGAAAATTTGTTGTCTTCTCAACCATTTCTTAGATTCAATCTCCCATATCTCGCGAACGGATTGACCAAACCCAAAAATTCCTATTGCGTCTGAAAGTAGAAGTTCGCACGATTACAACGGTATGTGTATTTTTCCCTTGGCCATTCTGGTTAAACGTTCGGAGCAGCAGAAGTGCGAAGAACTTGTTGTCTTCTCAACCATTTCTTAGCTTCAAACTCCCATATCTCGTGAACGGATTGACCAAACCCAAAAATTCCTGCTGCGTCTGAAAGTAGAAACGCATCCGATTACAACGGTATGTGTATTTTTCTCTAGGCCACTCTGGTTAAGCGTTTGGAACAGCAGAAGTGCGGAAAATTTGTTGTCTTCTCAACCATTTCTTAGATTCAAACTCCCATATCTCGCGAACGGATTGACCAAACCCAAAAATTCCTATTGCGTCCGAAAGTAGAAGTTCGCACGATTACAACGGTATGTGTATTTTTCCCTTGGCCATTCTGGTTATGCGTTTGGAGCAGCAGATGTGCGCAAAATTTGATGCCTACTTAACCATTTCTTAGCTTCAAACTCCCATACCTCGCGAACCGATTGACCAAACCCAAAAATTCCTACTGCGTCTGCAAGTAGTATCTCGCCGGATTACAACGGTAGCTGTATTTTTCCCCTAGGCCATTCTGGTTAAGCGTTTGGAACAGCAGAAGTGCGGAAAATTTGTTGTCTTCTCAACCATTTCTTAGATTCAATCTCCCATATCTCGCGAACGGATTGACCAAACCCAAAAATTCCTGCTGCGTCTGAAACTAGAAACGAGCCCGATTACAACGGTGTGTGTATTTTTTCCCTAGACCTTTCTGGTTAAGCGTTTGGAGAAGCAGATGTGCGAAAAAATTGTTGCCTTGTCAACCATTTCTTAGCTTCGAACTCCCATATCTCGCGCACGGATTAACCAAATCCAAAAATTCCTATTGCGACTGAAAGCAGAAACTCGTACAATTACAACGGTGTGTTTATTTTTTCCCTAGGCCATTCTGGTTAAGCGTTTGGAGCAGCAGAAGTGCGCAAAATCTGTTGTCTTCTCAACAATTTCTAAGCTTCAAACTCCCATATCGCGCGAACGGATTGACCAAACCCAAAATACCTGCTGCGTCTGAAAGTAGAAACTCTCCCGATTACAACGGTATGTGTATTTTTTCCCTAGGCCATTCTGGTTAAGCGTTTGGAGCGGCAGAAGTGCGAAAAATTTGTTGCCATCTCAACCATTTCTTAGCTTCGAACTCCCATATCTCGCGAACGGATTGACCAAACCAAAAAATTCCCACTTGCGTCTGAAAGTAGAAACGCGCCCGATTACAACGGTATGTGTATTTTTTCCCTAGGCCATTCTGGTTAAGCGTTTGGAGCAGCAGAAATGCGACAAAGTTGTTGCCTTCTCAACCATTTCTTAGCTTCAAACTCCCATATCTCGCGAAAGGATCGACCAAACCCATAAATTCCTATTGCGTCTGGAAATAGAAACTCGCCCGATTACAACAGTATGTGTATTTTCTCCGAAGGCCATTCTAGTTAAGCGTTTGGAGCAGCAGAAGTGCGCAAAATCTGTTGTCTTCTCAACCATTTCTTAGCTTCAAACTCCCATATCGCGCGAACGGATTGACCAAACCCAAAGATACCTGCTGCGTCTGAAAGTAGAAACTCGCCCGATTACAACGGTATGTGTATTTTTTCCCTAGGCCATTCTGGTTAAGCGTTTGGAGCAGCAGAAGTGCGAAAAATTTGTTGCCTTCTCAACCATTTCTTAGCTTCAAACTCCCATATCTCGCGATAGGATGACCAAACCCATAAATTCCAATTGCGTCTGGAAGTAGAAACTCGTACGATTACAACGGTATGTGTATTTTTTCCCTAGGCCATTCTGGTTAGGCGTTTGGAGCAGCGGAAATGCGCAAAATTTTTTGCCTTGTCAACCATTTCTTATCTTCAAACTCCCATATCTCGCGAACGGATTGACCAAACCCAAAAATTCCTAATGCGTCTGAAACTAGAAACGTGCCCGATTACAACGGTATGTGTATTTTTCCCTAGGCCATTCTAGTTAAGCGTTTGGAGCAGCAGAAGTGCGCAAAATCTGTTGTCTTCTCAACCATTTCTTAGCTTCAAACTCCCTTATCGCGCTAGCGGATTGACCAAAACCAAAGATACCTGCTGCGTCTGAAAGTAGAAACTCGCCCGACTACAACAGTATGTGTATTTTTTCCCTAAGCCATTCTGGTTAAGCGTTTGGGGCAGCAGAAGTGCGAAAAATTTGTTGCCTTGTCAAACATTTCTTAGCTTCGAACTCCCATATCTCGCGAACGGATTGACCAAACCAAAAAATTCCTGCTTGTGTCTGAAAGTAGAAACGCGCCCGATTACAAAGGTATGTATATTTTTTCCCTAGACCTTTCTGGTTAAGCGTTTGGAGAAGCAGATGTGCGAAAAATTTGTTGCCTTGTCAACCATTTCTTAGCTTCGAACTCCCATATCTCGCGCACGGATTGACCAAATCCAAAAATTCCTATTGCGACTGAAAGTAGAAACTCGTACAATTACAACGGTGTGTTTATTTTTTCCTTAGGCCATTCTGGTTAAGCGTTCGGAGCAGCAGAAGTGCGAAAAATTTGTTGCCTCCTCAAACATTTCTTAGCTTCAAACTCCCATATCGCGCTACGGATTGACCAAACCCAAAAATACCTGCTGCGTCTGAAAGTAGAAACGCGCCCGATTACAAAGGTATGTATATTTTTTCCCTAGACCTTCCAGGTTAAGCGTTTGGAGCAGCAGAAGTGCGAAAAATTTGTTGCCTTCTCAACCATTTCTTAGCTTCGAACTCCAATATCTAGCGAATGGATTGACCAAACCCAAAATTCCTATCGCGTCTGGAAGTAGAAACTCGCCCGATTACAACAGTATGTGTATTTTTTCCGTAGGCCATTCTAGTTAAGTGTTTGGAGCTGCAGAATTGCGCAAAATTTGTTGCCCTCTCAACCATTTCTTAGCTTCGAACTCCCATATCTCGCGAACGGATTGACCAACCACAAAAATTACTGTTGCATCTGAAAGTAGAACCTCGCCCGATTACAACGGTATGTGTATTTTTCCCTAGGCCACTTTGGTTAAGCTTTTGGTGCAGCAGAAGTGCGAAAAATTTGTTGCCTTCTCGACCACTTCTTAGCTTCAAATTCCCATATCTCGCGAAAGGATTGACCAAACCCATAAATTCCTATTGTATCTGGAAATAGAAACTCGCCTGATTACAACGGTATGTGTATTTTACCCTAGGCCACTTTGGTTAAGCTTTTGTTGCAGCAGAAGTGCGAAAAATTTGTTGCCTTCTCAACCATTTCTTAGCTTCAAACTCCCATATCGCGCGAACGGATTGACCAAACCCATAAATACCTCCTGCGTCTGAAAGTAGAAACTCGCCCGATTACAACGGTATGTGTATTTTTTCCCTAGGCCTTTCTGGTTAAGCGTTTGGGGCAGCAGAATTGCGAAAAATTTGTTGCCTTCTCAACCATTTCTTAGCTTCGAACTCTCATATCTCGCGAATGGATTGACCAAACCCAAAATTCCTGTTGCGTCTGAAAGTAGAAACTCGTACGATTACAACGGCATGTGTATTTTTTCCCTAAGCCACTCTGGTTAAGCGTTTGGAGCAGCAGAAATGCCAAAAATTTGTTGCCTTCTCAACCATTTCTTAGCTTCAAACTCTCATATCTCGCGAAAGGATTGACCAAACCCATAAATTCCTATCGCGTCTGGAAGTAGAAACTCGCCCGATTACAACAGTATGTGTATTTTTTCCGTAGGCCATTCTAGTTAAGCGTTTGGAGCTGCAGAATTGCGCAAAATTTGTTGTCTTCTCAACCATTTCTAAGCTTCAAACTCCCATATCTCGCGCACGGATTGACTAACCACAAAAATTACTGTTGCATCTGAAAGTAGAACCTCGCCCGATTACAACGGTATGTATATTTTTCCCTAGGCCACTTTGGTTAAGCTTTTGGTGCAGCAGAAGTGCGAAAAATTTGTTGCCTTCTCAACCATTTCTTAGTTTCAAACTCCCATATCTCGCGAAATGATTGACGAAACCCATAAATTCCTATTGCTTCTGGAAGTACAAACTCGCCCGATTACAACAGTATGTGTATTTCTTCCGTAGGCCATTCTAGTTAAGCGTTTGGAGCAGCAGAATTGCGCAAAATTTGTTGTCTTCTCAACCATTTCTTAGCTTGAAACTTCCATATAGCGCGAACGGATTGACCAAACCCAAAAATACCTGCTGCGTCTGAAAGTAGAAACTCGCCCGATTACAACGGTATGTGTACTTTTTCCCTAGGCAATTCTGGTTAAGCGTTTGGGGCAGCAGAAGTGCGAAAAATTTGTTGTCTTCTCAACCATTTCTTAGCTTCAAAGTCCCATATCTCGCGAACGGATTGACCTAACCCAAAAGTTCCTATTGTAACTGAAAGTAGAAACTCGTCCGATTACAACGGTATGGGTATTTTTTCCCTAGGCCATTCTGGTTAAGCGTTTGGAGCAGCAGAAGTGCGAAAAATTTGTTGTCTTCTCAACCATTTCTTAGCTTCAAAGTCCCATACCTCGCGAACGGATTGACCAAACCCAAAAATTCCTGCTGCGTCTGAAAGTAGAAACTCGCCCGATTACAACTGTATAAGTATTTTTTCCCTAGGCCATTCTGGTTAAGCGATTGAAGCAGCAGAAGTGCGAAAAATTTGTTGTCTTGTCAACCATTTCTTAGCTTCAAAGTCCCATATCTCGAGAACGGATTGACCTAACCCAAAACTTGCTATTGAACCTGAAAGTAAAAACTCGTCCGATTACAACGGTATGGGTATTTTTTCCGTAGGCCATTCTGGTTAAGCGTTTGGAGCAGCAGAAGTGCGAAAAATTTGTTGCCTTCTCAACCATTTCTTAGCTTCAAAGTCCCATATCTCGCGAACGGATTGACCTAACCCAAAAATTCCTATTGTAACTGAAAGTAGAAACTCGCCCGATTACAACGGTAAGTGTATTTTTTCCCTAGCCCATTCTGGTTAAGCGATTGGAGCAGCAGAAGTGCGAAAAATTTGTTGTCTTGTCAACCGTTTCTTGGCTTCAATCTCCCATATCTTGCGAACGGATTGACCTAACCAAAAAATTCCTATTGCATCTGAAATTAGAAACTCGCCCGATTACAGCGGTATGTGTATTTTTTCCCAAGGCCATTCTGGTTAAGCGATTGGAGCAGCAGAAGTGCGAAAAATTTGTTGTCTTGTCAACCATTTCTTAGCTTCAAAGTCCCATATCTCGAGAACGGATTGACCTAACCCAAAAATTGCTATTGTAACTGAAAGTAGAAACTCGTCCGATTACAACGGTATGTGTATTTTTTCCGTAGGCCCTTCTAGTTAAGCGTTTGGAGCAGCAGAATTGCGAAAAATTTTTTGCCTTCACAACCATTTCTTGGCTTCAAACTCCCATATCTCGCGAACGGATTGACCTAACCCAAAAATTCCTATTGCATCTGAAAGTAGAAACTCGCCCGATTACAATGGCATGTGTATTTTTTCCCTAGGCCATTCTGGTTAAGCGTTTGGAGCAGCAGAATTGCGAAAAATTTTTTGCCTTGTCAACCTTTTCTTGGCTTCAAACTCCCATATCTCGCGAACGGATTGACCTAACCCAAGAATTCCTATTGCATCTGAAAGTAGAAACTCGCCCGATTACAACGGTATGTGTATTTTTTCCCTAGGCCATTCTGTTTAAGCGTTTGGAGCAGCAGAATTGCAAAAAATTTTTTGCCTTCTCAACCATTTCTTGGCTTCAAACTCCCATATCTCGCGAACGGATTGACCTAACCCAAAAATTCCTGTTGCGTCTGAAATTAGAAACTCGCCCGATTACAACGGTATGTGTATTTTTTCCCTAGGCCATTCTGGTTAAGCGTTTGGAGCAGCAGAAGTGCGAAAAATTAGTTGTCTTCTCAACCATTTCTTAGCTGCAAACTCCCATATCTCGCGAGCGGATTGACCTTACCCAAAAATTCCTATTGCATCTGAAAGTAGAAACTCGCCCGATTACAATGGTATGTGTATTTTTTCCCTAGGCCATTCTGGTTAAGCGTTTGGAGCAGCAGAATTGCGAAAAATTTTTTGCCTTGTCAACCATTTCTTGGCTTCAAACTCCCATATCTCGCGAACGGATTGACCTAACCCAAAAATTCCTATTGCCTCTGAAAGTAGAAACTCGCCCGATTACAACTGTATGCGTATTTTTTCCCTAGGCCATTCTGGTTAAACGTTTGGAGCAGCAGAATTGCGAAAAATTTTTTGCCTTCTCAACCATTTCTTGGCTTCAAACTCTCATATCTCGCGAACGGATTGACCTAACCCAAAAATTCCTATTGCATCTGAAAGTAGAAACTCGCCCGATTACAGCGGTATGTGTATTTTTTCCCTAGGCCATTCTGCTTAAGCGTTTGGGGCAGCAGAAGTGCGAAAAATTTGTTGTGTTCTCAACCATTTCTTAGCTTCAAATTCCCATATCTCGCGAACGGATTGACGAAACACAAAAATTCCTGTTGCGTGAGAAAGTAGAAACTCTCCCGATTTCAACGGTATGTGTGTTTTTTCCCTAGGCCATACTGGTTAAGCGTTTGGAGCAGCAGAAATGCCAAAAATTTGCTGCCTTCTCAACCATTTCTTAGCTTCAAACTCCCATATCTCGCGAAAGGATTGACCAAACCCAAAAATTCCTATTGCGTCTGGAAGTAGAAACTCGCCCGATTACAACAGTATGTGTGTTTTTTCCGTAGGCCATACTAGTTAAGCGTTTGGAACAGCAGAAGTGCGCAAAATTTGTTGTCTTCTCAACCATTTCTTAGCTTCAAACTCCCATATCGCGCGAACGGATTGACCAACCCCAAAAATACCTGCTGCGTCTGAAAGTAGAAACTCGCCCGATTACAACGGTATGTGTATTTTCTCCCTAGGCCATTCTGGTTAAGCGTTTGGAGCAGCAGAAGTGCGAAAAATTTGTTGCCCTCTCAACCATTTCTTAGTTCGAACTCCCATATCTCGCGAACGGATTGACCAAACCCAAAAACTCCTGCTGCGTCTGAAAGTAGAAACGCGCCAGATTACAACGGTATGTGTATTTTTTCCCTAGGTCTTTCTGGTTAAGCGTTTGGAGCAGCGGAATTGCGTAAAATTTGTTGTCTTCGCAACCATTTCTTAGCTTCAAATTCCCATATCTCGCGAACGGATTGACGAAACACAAAAATTCCTGTTGCGTGAGAAAGTAGAAACTCTCCCGATTTCAACGGTATGTGTGTTTTTTCCGTAGGCCATTCTAGTTAAGCGTTTGGAGCAGCAGAAGTGCGCAAAATTTGTTGTCTTCTCAACCATTTCTTAGCTTCAAACTCCCATATCGCGCGAACGGATTGACCAAACCCAAAAATTCCTGCTGCATCTGAAAGTAGAAACCCTCCCGATTACTACTGTATGCGTATTTTTTCCCTAGGCCATTCTGGTTAAGCGTTTGGAGCAGCAGAATTGCGAAAAATTTATTGTCTTCTCAACCATTTCTTAGCTTCAAAGTCCCATATCTCGCGAACGGATTGACCAAACCCAAAGATTCCTGCTGCGTCTGAAAGTAGAAACTCGCCCGATTACAACGGTATGTGTATTTTTTCCATAGGCCATTCTAGTTAAGCGTTTGGAGCAGCAGAAGTGCGAAAAATTAGTTGTCTTCTCAACCATTTCTTAGCTGCAAACTCCCATATCTCGCGAGCGGATTGAACTTACCCAAAAATTCCTATTGCATCTGAAAGTAGAAACTCGCCCGATTACAATGGTATGTGTATTTTTTCCCTAGGCCATTCTGGTTAAGCGTTTGGAGCAGCAGAATTGCGAAAAATTTTTTGCCTTGTCAACCATTTCTTGGCTTCAAACTCCCATATCCCGCGAACGGATTGACCTAACCCAAGAATTCCTATTGCATCTGAAAGTAGAAACCCGCCCGATTACAACGGTATGTGTATTTTTTCCCCAGGCCATTCTGGTTAAGCGTTTGGAGCAGCAGAATTGCAAAAAATTTTTTGCCTTCTCAACCATTTCTTGGCTTCATACTCCCATATCTCGCGAACGGATTGACTAAACCCAAAAATTCCTGTTACGTCTGAAATTAGAAACTCGCCCGATTACAACGGTATGCGTATTTTTTCCCTAGGCCATTCTGGTTAAGCGTTTGGAGCAGCAGAAGTGCGAAAAATTAGTTGCCTTCTCAACCATTTCTTAGCTGCAAACTCCCATATCTCGCGAGCGGATTGACCTTACCCAAAAATTCCTATTGCATCTGAAAGTAGAAACTCGCCCGATTACACTGGTATGTGTGTTTTTTCCCTAGGCCATTCTGGTTAAACGTTTGGAGCAGCAGAATTGCGAAAAATTTTTTGCCTTCTCAACCATTTCTTGGCTTCAAACTCTCATATCTCGCGAACGGATTGACCTAACCCAAAAATTCCTATTGCATCTGAAAGTAGAAACTCGCCCGATTACAGCGGTATGTGTGTTTTTTTCCGTAGGCCATACTAGTTAAGCGTTTGGAGCAGCAGAAGTGCGCAAAAATTGTTGTCTTCTCAACCATTTCTTAGCTTCAAACTCCCATATCGCGCGAACGGATTGACAAACCCCAAAAATACCTGCTGCGTCTGAAAGTAGAAACTAGCCCGATTACAACGGTATGTGTATTTTCTCCCTAGGCCATTCTGGTTAAGCGTTTGGAGCAGCAGAAGTGCGAAAAATTTGTTGCCCTCTCAACCATTTCTTAGTTCGAACTCCCATATCTCGCGAACGGATTGACCAAACGCAAAAACTCCTGCTGCGTCTGAAAGTAGAAACTCGCCAGATTACAACGGTATGTGTATTTTTTCCCTAGGTCTTTCTGGTTAAGCGTTTGGAGCAGCGGAATTGCGTAAAATTTGTTGTCTTCGCATCCATTTCTTAGCTTCAAATTCCCATATCTCGCGAACGGATTGACGAAACACAAAAATTCCTGTTGCGTGAGAAAGTAGAAACTCTCCCGATTTCAACGGTATGTGTATTTTTTCCCTAGGCCATACTGGTTAAGCGTTTGGAGCAGCAGAAATGCCACAAATTTGTTGCCTTCTCAACCATTTCTTAGCTTCAAACTCCCATATCTCGCGAAAGGATTGACCAAACCCGAAAATTCCTATTGCGTCTGGAAGTAGAAACTCGCCCGATTACAACAGTATGTGTGTTTTATCCGTAGACCATTCTAGTTAAGCGTTTGGAGCAGCAGAAGTGCGCAAAATTTGTTGTCTTCTCAACCATTTCTTAGCTTCAAACTCCCATATCGCGCGAACGGATTGACCAACCCCAAAAATACCTGCTGCGTCTGAAAGTAGAAACTCGCCCGATTACAACGGTATGTGTATTTTTTTCCTAGGCCATTCTGGTTAAGCGTTTGGAGCAGCAGAAGTGCGAAAAATTTGTTGCCCTCTCAACCATTTCTTAGCTTCGAACTCCCATATCTCGCGAACGGATTGACCAAACCCAAAAATTCCTGCGGCGTCTGAAACTAGAAACGCGCCCGATTACAACGGTATGTGTATTTTTTCCCTAGGCGTTTCTGGTTAAGCGTTTGTAGCAGCAGAAGTGCGAAAAATTTGTTGCCTTCTCAACCATTTCTTAGCTTCAAGCTCCCATATCTCGCGAACGGATTGACCAACCACAAAAATTACTGTTGCATCTGAAATCAGAACCTCGCCCGATTACAACGGTATGTGTATTTTTCCCTAGGCCACTTTGGTTAAACTTTTGGTGCAGCAGAAGTGCGAAAAATTTGTTGCCTTCTCAACCATTTCTTAGCTTCAAACTCCCATAACGCGCGAACGGATTGACCAAAAACAAAAATACCTGCTGCGTCTGAAAGTAGAAACTCGCCCGATTACAACGGTATGTGTATTTTTTCCCTAGGCCATACTGGTTAAGCGTTTGGAGCAGCAGAAATGCCAAAAATTTGCTGCCTTCTCAACCATTTCTTAGCTTCAAACTCCCATATCTCGCGAAAGGATTGACCAAACCCAAAAATTCCTATTGCGTCTGGAAGTAGAAACTCGCCCGATTACAACAGTATGTGTGTTTTTTCCGTAGGCCATACTAGTTAAGCGTTTGGAACAGCAGAAGTGCGCAAAATTTGTTGTCTTCTCAACCATTTCTTAGCTTCAAACTCCCATATCGCGCGAACGGATTGACCAACCCCAAAAATACCTGCTGCGTCTGAAAGTAGAAACTCACCCGATTACAACGGTATGTGTATTTTCTCCCTAGGCCATTCTGGTTAAGCGTTTGGAGCAGCAGAAGTGCGAAAAATTTGTTGCCCTCTCAACCATTTCTTAGTTCGAACTCCCATATCTCGCGAACGGATTGACCAAACCCAAAAACTCCTGCTGCGTCTGAAAGTAGAAACGCGCCAGATTACAACGGTATGTGTATTTTTTCCCTAGGTCTTTCTGGTTAAGCGTTTGGAGCAGCGGAATTGCGTAAAATTTGTTGTCTTCGCAACCATTTCTTAGCTTCAAATTCCCATATCTCGCGAACGGATTGACGAAACACAAAAATTCCTGTTGCGTGAGAAAGTAGAAACTCTCCCGATTTCAACGGTATGTGTGTTTTTTCCGTAGGCCATTCTAGTTAAGCGTTTGGAGCAGCAGAAGTGCGCAAAATTTGTTGTCTTCTCAACCATTTCTTAGCTTCAAACTCCCATATCGCGCGAACGGATTGACCAAACCCAAAAATTCCTGCTGCGTCTGAAAGTAGAAACCCTCCCGATTACTACTGTATGCGTATTTTTTCCCTAGGCCATTCTGGTTAAGCGTTTGGAGCAGCAGAATTGCGAAAAATTTATTGTCTTCTCAACCATTTCTTAGCTTCAAAGTCCCATATCTCGCGAACGGATTGACCAAACCCAAAGATTCCTGCTGCGTCTGAAAGTAGAAACTCGCCCGATTACAACGGTATGTGTATTTTTTCCCTAGGCCATTCTAGTTAAGCGTTTGGAGCAGCAGAAGTGCGAAAAATTAGTTGTCTTCTCAACCATTTCTTAGCTGCAAACTCCCATATCTCGCGAGCGGATTGAACTTACCCAAAAATTCCTATTGCATCTGAAAGTAGAAACTCGCCCGATTACAATGGTATGTGTATTTTTTCCCTAGGCCATTCTGGTTAAGCGTTTGGAGCAGCAGAATTGCGAAAAATTTTTTGCCTTGTCAACCATTTCTTGGCTTCAAACTCCCATATCCCGCGAACGGATTGACCTAACCCAAGAATTCCTATTGCATCTGAAAGTAGAAACCCGCCCGATTACAACGGTATGTGTATTTTTTCCCTAGGCCATTCTGGTTAAGCGTTTGGAGCAGCAGAATTGCAAAAAATTTTTTGCCTTCTCAACCATTTCTTGGCTTCATACTCCCATATCTCGCGAACGGATTGACCTAACCCAAAAATTCCTGTTACGTCTGAAATTAGAAACTCGCCCGATTACAACGGTATGTGTATTTTTTCCCTAGGCCATTCTGGTTAAGCGTTTGGAGCAGCAGAAGTGCGAAAAATTAGTTGCCTTCTCAACCATTTCTTAGCTGCAAACTCCCATATCTCGCGAGCGGATTGACCTTACCCAAAAATTCCTATTGCATCTGAAAGTAGAAACTCGCCCGATTACACTGGTATGTGTGTTTTTTCCCTAGGCCATTCTGGTTAAACGTTTGGAGCAGCAGAATTGCGAAAAATTTTTTGCCTTCTCAACCATTTCTTGGCTTCAAACTCTCATATCTCGCGAACGGATTGACCTAACCCAAAAATTCCTATTGCATCTGAAAGTAGAAACTCGCCCGATTACAGCGGTATGTGTGTTTTTTTCCGTAGGCCATACTAGTTAAGCGTTTGGAGCAGCAGAAGTGCGCAAAAATTGTTGTCTTCTCAACCATTTCTTAGCTTCAAACTCCCATATCGCGCGAACGGATTGACAAACCCCAAAAATACCTGCTGCGTCTGAAAGTAGAAACTAGCCCGATTACAACGGTATGTGTATTTTCTCCCTAGGCCATTCTGGTTAAGCGTTTGGAGCAGCAGAAGTGCGAAAAATTTGTTGCCCTCTCAACCATTTCTTAGTTCGAACTCCCATATCTCGCGAACGGATTGACCAAACCCAAAAACTCCTGCTGCGTCTGAAAGTAGAAACTCGCCAGATTACAACGGTATGTGTATTTTTTCCCTAGGTCTTTCTGGTTAAGCGTTTGGAGCAGCGGAATTGCGTAAAATTTGTTGTCTTCGCATCCATTTCTTAGCTTCAAATTCCCATATCTCGCGAACGGATTGACGAAACACAAAAATTCCTGTTGCGTGAGAAAGTAGAAACTCTCCCGATTTCAACGGTATGTGTATTTTTTCCCTAGGCCATACTGGTTAAGCGTTTGGAGCAGCAGAAATGCCACAAATTTGTTGCCTTCTCAACCATTTCTTAGCTTCAAACTCCCATATCTCGCGAAAGGATTGACCAAACCCGAAAATTCCTATTGCGTCTGGAAGTAGAAACTCGCCCGATTACAACAGTATGTGTGTTTTATCCGTAGGCCATTCTAGTTAAGCGTTTGGAGCAGCAGAAGTGCGCAAAATTTGTTGTCTTCTCAACCATTTCTTAGCTTCAAACTCCCATATCGCGCGAACGGATTGACCAACCCCAAAAATACCTGCTGCGTCTGAAAGTAGAAACTCGCCCGATTACAACGGTATGTGTATTTTTTTCCTAGGCCATTCTGGTTAAGCGTTTGGAGCAGCAGAAGTGCGAAAAATTTGTTGCCCTCTCAACCATTTCTTAGCTTCGAACTCCCATATCTCGCGAACGGATTGACCAAACCCAAAAATTCCTGCGGCGTCTGAAACTAGAAACGCGCCCGATTACAACGGTATGTGTATTTTTTCCCTAGGCGTTTCTGGTTAAGCGTTTGTAGCAGCAGAAGTGCGAAAAATTTGTTGCCTTCTCAACCATTTCTTAGCTTCAAACTCCCATATCTCGCGAACGGATTGACCAACCACAAAAATTACTGTTGCATCTGAAATTAGAACCTCGCCCGATTACAACGGTATGTGTATTTTTCCCTAGGCCACTTTGGTTAAACTTTTGGTGCAGCAGAAGTGCGAAAAATTTGTTGCCTTCTCAACCATTTCTTAGCTTCAAACTCCCATAACGCGCGAACGGATTGACCAAAAACAAAAATACCTGCTGCGTCTGAAAGTAGAAACTCGCCCGATTACAACGGTATGTGTATTTTTTCCCTAGGCCATTCTGGTTAAGCGTTTGGGGCAGCCGAAGTGCGAAAAATTTGTTGCCTTCTCAACCATTTCTTAGCTTCAAACTCCCATATCTCGCGAAAGGATTGACCAAACCCATAAATTCCTATTGCATCTGGAAGTAGAAACTCGCACGATTACAACAGTATGTGTATTTTTTCCGTAGGCCCTTCTAGTTAAGCGTTTGGAGCAGCAGAAGTGCGAAAAATTGGTTGCCTTCTCAACCATTTCTTAGCTTCGAACTCTCATATCTCGCGAAAGAATTGACCAAACCCATAAATTCCTATTGCGTCTGGAAGTAGAAACACGCCCGATTACAAAAGTATGTGTATTTTTTCCGTAGGCCATTCTAGTTAAGCGTTTGCAGCAGCAGAAGTGCGAAAAATTTGTTGCCTTCTCAACCATTTCTTAGCTTCAAACTCCCATATCTCGCGAACGGATTGACCAACCACAAAAATTACTGTTGCATCTGAAAGTAGAACCTCGCCCGATTACAACGGTATGTGTATTTTTCCCTAGGACACTTTGGTTAAGCTTTTGGTGCAGCAGAAGTGCGAAAAATTTGTTGCCTTCTCAACCATTTCTTAGCTTCAAACTCCCATATCGCGCGAACGGATTGGCCAAAAACAAAAATACCTGCTGCGTCTGAAAGTAGAAACTCGCCCGATTACAACAGTATGTGTATTTTTCCCGTAGGCCATTCTAGTTAAGCGTTTGGAGCAGCAGAGGTGCGAAGAATTTGTTGTCTTCTCAACCATTTCTTAGCTTCAAACTCCCATATCTCGCGTACGGATTGACTAACCACAAAAATTACTGTTGCATCTGAAAGTAGAACCTCGCCCGATTACAACGGTATGTATATTTTTCCCTAGGCCACTTTGGTTAAGCGTTTGGAGCAGCAGAATTGCGCAAAATTTGTTGTCTTCTCAACCATTTCTTAGCTTCAAACTTCCATATCGCGCGAACGGATTGACCTAACCCAAAAATACCTGCTGCGTCTGAAAGTAGAAACTCGCCCGATTACAACGGTATGTGTATTTTTTCCCTAGGCCATTCTAGTTAAGCGTTTGGAGCAGCAGAAGTGCGAAAAATTAGTTGTCTTCTCAACCATTTCTTAGCTGCAAACTCCCATATCTCGCGAACGGATTGACCTAACCCAAAAATTCCTATTGCCTCTGAAAGTAGAAACTCGTCCGATTACAACGGTATGGGTATTTTTTCCCTAGGCCATTCTGGTTAAGCGATTGGAGCAGCAGAATTGCGAAAAATTTGTTGTCCTCTCAACCATTTCTTAGCTTCAAAGTCCCATATCTCGCGAACGGATTGACCAAACCCAAAGATTCCTGCTGCGTCTGAAAGTAGAAACTCGCCCGAATACAGCTGTATGCGTATTTTTTCCCTAAGCCATTCTGGTTAAGCGCTGGAGCATCAGAAGTGCGACAAATTTGTTGTCTTCTCAAACATTTCTTAGCTTCAAACTCCCATATCTCGCGAGCGGATTGACCTAACCCAAAAGTTCCTATTGCATCTGAAAGTAGAAACTCGCCCGATTACAATGGTATGTGTATTTTTTCCCTAGGCCATTCTGGTTAAGCGTTTGGAGCAGCAGAAGTGCGCAAAATTTGTTGTCTTCTCAACCATTTCTTAGCTTCAAACTCCCATATCGCGCGAACGGATTGACCAAACCCAAAAATTCCTGCTGCGTCTGAAAGTAGAAACCCTCCCGATTACTACTGTATGCGTATTTTCTCCCTAGGCCATTCTGGTTAAGCGTTTGGAGCAGCAGAATTGCGAAAAATTTATTGTCTTCTCAACCATTTCTTAGCTTCAAAGTCCCATATCTCGCGAACGGATTGACCAAACCCAAAGATTCCTGCTGCGTCTGAAAGTAGAAACTCGCCCGATTACAACGGTATGTGTATTTTTTCCCTAGGCCATTCTAGTTAAGCGTTTGGAGCAGCAGAAGTGCGAAAAATTAGTTGTCTTCTCAACCATTTCTTAGCTGCAAACTCCCATATCTCGCGAACGGATTGACCTAACCCAAAAATTCCTATTGCCTCTGAAAGTAGAAACTCGTCCGATTACAACGGTATGGGTATTTTTTCCCTAGGCCATTCTGGTTAAGCGATTGGAGCAGCAGAATTGCGAAAAATTTGTTGTCTTCTCAACCATTTCTTAGCTTCAAAGTCCCATATCTCGCGAACGGATTGACCAAACCCAAAGATTCCTGCTGCGTCTGAAAGTAGAAACTCGCCCGAATACAGCTGTATGCGTATTTTTTCCCTAAGCCATTCTGGTTAAGCGCTGGAGCATCAGAAGTGCGACAAATTTGTTGTCTTCTCAAACATTTCTTAGCTTCAAACTCCCATATCTCGCGAGCGGATTGACCTAACCCAAAAGTTCCTATTGCATCTGAAAGTAGAAACTCGCCCGATTACAATGGTATGTGTATTTTTTCCCTAGGCCATTCTGGTTAAGCGTTTGGAGCAGCAGAAGTGCGCAAAATTTGTTGTCTTCTCAACCATTTCTTAGCTTCAAACTCCCATATCGCGCGAACGGATTGACCAAACCCAAAAATTCCTGCTGCGTCTGAAAGTAGAAACCCTCCCGATTACTACTGTATGCGTATTTTTTCCCTAGGCCATTCTGGTTAAGCGTTTGGAGCAGCAGAATTGCGAAAAATTTATTGTCTTCTCAACCATTTCTTAGCTTCAAAGTCCCATATCTCGCGAACGGATTGACCAAACCCAAAGATTCCTGCTGCGTCTGAAAGTAGAAACTCGCCCGATTACAACGGTATGTGTATTTTTTCCCTAGGCCATTCTAGTTAAGCGTTTGGAGCAGCAGAAGTGCGAAAAATTAGTTGTCTTCTCAACCATTTCTTAGCTGCAAACTCCCATATCTCGCGAGCGGATTGACCTTACCCAAAAATTCCTATTGCATCTGAAAGTAGAAACTCGCCCGATTACAATGGTATGTGTATTTTTTCCCTAGGCCATTCTACTTAAGCGTTTGGAGCAGCAGAAGTGCGAAAAATTAGTTGTCTTCTCAACCATTTCTTAGCTGCAAACTCCCATATCTCGCGAACGGATTGACCTAACCCAAAAATTCCTATTGCCTCTGAAAGTAGAAACTCGTCCGATTACAACGGTATGGGTATTTTTTCCCTAGGCCATTCTGGTTAAGCGATTGGAGCAGCAGAATTGCGAAAAATTTGTTGTCTTCTCAACCATTTCTTAGCTTCAAAGTCCCATATCTCGCGAACGGATTGACCAAACCCAAAGATTCCTGCTGCGTCTGAAAGTAGAAACTCGCCCGAATACAGCTGTATGCGTATTTCTTTCCTAAGCCATTCTGGTTAAGCGCTGGAGCATCAGAAGTGCGACAAATTTGTTGTCTTCTCAACCATTTCTTAGCTTCAAACTCCCATATCTCGCGAGCGGATTGACCTAACCCAAAAATTCCTATTGCATCTGAAAGTAGAAACTCGCCCGATTACAACAGTATGTGTATTTTTTCCCTAGGCCATTCTGGTTAAGCGTTTGGAGCAGCAGAATTGCAAAAAATTTTTTGCCTTCTCAACCATTTCTTGGCTTCAAACTCCCATAACTCGCGAACGGATTGACCTAACCCAAAAATTCCTGTTGCGTCTGAAATTAGAAACTCGCCCGATTACAACGGTATGTGTATTTTTTCCCTAGGCCATTCTAGTTAAGCGTTTGGAGCAGCAGAAGTGCGAAAAATTAGTTGTCTTCTCAACCATTTCTTAGCTGCAAACTCCCATATCTCGCGAGCGGATTGACCTTACCCAAAAATTCCTATTGCATCTGAAAGTAGAAACTCGCCCGATTACAATGGTATGTGTATTTTTTCCCTAGGCCATTCTGGTTAAGCGTTTGGAGCAGCAGAATTGCGAAAAATTTTTTGCCTTGTCAACCATTTCTTGGCTTCAAACTCCCATATCTCGCGAACGGATTGACCTAACCCAAAAATTCCTATTGCCTCTGAAAGTAGAAACTCGTCCGATTATAACGGTATGGGTATTTTTTCCCTAGGCCATTCTGGTTAAGCGATTGGAGCAGCAGAATTGCGAAAAATTTGTTGTCTTCTCAACCATTTCTTAGCTTCAAAGTCCCATATCTCGCGAACGGATTGACCAAACCCAAAGATTCCTGCTGCGTCTGAAAGTAGAAACTCGCCCGAATACAGCTGTATGCGTATTTTTTCCCTAAGCCATTCTGGTTAAGCGCTGGAGCATCAGAAGTGCGACAAATTTGTTGTCTTCTCAACCATTTCTTAGCTTCAAACTCCCATATCTCGCGAGCGGATTGACCTAACCCAAAAATTCCTATTGCATCTGAAAGTAGAAACTCGCCCGATTACAACAGTATGTGTATTTTTTCTCTAGGCCATTCTGGTTAAGCGTTTGGAGCAGCAGAATTGCGAAAAATTTTTTGCCTTGTCAACCATTTCTTGGCTTCAAACTCCCATATCTCGCGAACGGATTGACCTAACCCAAAAATTCCTATTGCCTCTGAAAGTAGAAACTCGCCCGATTACAATGGTATGTGTATTTTTTCCCTAGGCCATTCTGGTTAAGCGTTTGGAGCAGCAGAAGTGCGCAAAATTTGTTGTCTTCTCAACCATTTCTTAGCTTCAAACTCCCATATCGCGCGAACGGATTGACCAAACCCAAAAATTCCTGCTGCGTCTGAAAGTAGAAACCCTCCCGATTACTACTGTATGCGTATTTTTTCCCTAGGCCATTCTGGTTAAGCGTTTGGAGCAGCAGAATTGCGAAAAATTTATTGTCTTCTCAACCATTTCTTAGCTTCAAAGTCCCATATCTTGCGAACGGATTGACCAAACCCAAAGATTCCTGCTGCGTCTGAAAGTAGAAACCCGCCCGATTACAACGGTATGTGTATTTTTTCCCTAGGCCATTCTAGTTAAGCGTTTGGAGCAGCAGAAGTGCGAAAAATTAGTTGTCTTCTCAACCATTTCTTAGCTGCAAACTCCCATATCTCGCGAGCGGAATGACCTTACCCAAAAATTCCTATTGCATCTGAAAGTAGAAACTCGCCCGATTACAATGGTATGTGTATTTTTTCCCTAGGCCATTCTGGTTAAGCGTTTGGAGCAGCAGAATTGCGAAAAATTTTTTGCCTTGTCAACCATTTCTTGGCTTCAAACTCCCATAACTAGCGAACGGATTGACCTAACCCAAAAATTCCTGTTGCGTCTGAAATTAGAAACGCGCCCGATTACAACGGTATGTGTATTTTTTCCCTAGGCCATTCTAGTTAAGCGTTTGGAGCAGCAGAAGTGCGAAAAATTAGTTGTCTTCTCAACCATTTCTTAGCTGCAAACTCCCATATCTCGCGAACGGATTGACCTAACCCAAAAATTCCTATTGCCTCTGAAAGTAGAAACTCGTCCGATTACAACGGTATGGGTATTTTTTCCCTAGGCCATTCTGGTTAAGCGATTGGAGCAGCAGAATTGCGAAAAATTTGTTGTCTTCTCAACCATTTCTTAGCTTCAAAGTCCCATATCTCGCGAACGGATTGACCAAACCCAAAGATTCCTGCTGCGTCTGAAAGTAGAAACTCGCCCGAATACAGCTGTATGCGTATTTCTTCCCTAAGCCATTCTGGTTAAGCGCTGGAGCATCAGAAGTGCGACAAATTTGTTGTCTTCTCAACCATTTCTTAGCTTCAAACTCCCATATCTCGCGAGCGGATTGACCTAACCCAAAAATTCCTATTGCATCTGAAAGTAGAAACTCGCCCGATTACAACAGTATGTGTATTTTTTCCCTAGGCCATTCTGGTTAAGCGTTTGGAGCAGCATAATTGCGAAAAATTTTTTGCCTTGTCAACCATTTCTTGGCTTCAAACTCCCACATCTCGCGAACGGATTGACCTAACCCAAAAATTCCTGTTGCATCTGAAATTAGAAACACGCCCGATTACAACGGTATGTGTATTTTTTCCCTAGGCCATTCTGGTTAAGCGTTTGGAGCAGCAGAAGTGCGAAAAATTAGTTGTCTTCTCAACCATTTCTTAGCTGCAAACTCCCATATCTCGCGAGCGGATTGACCTTACCCAAAAATTCCTGTTGCATCTGAAAGTAGAAACTCGCCCGATTACAATTGTATGTGTATTTTTTCCCTGGGCCATTCTGGTTAAGCGTTTGGAGCAGCAGAATTGCGAAAAATTTTTTGCCTTGTCAACCATTTCTTGGCTTCAAACTCCCATATCTCGCGAACGGATTGACCTAACCCAAAAATTCCTATTGCCTCTGAAAGTAGAAACTCGTCCGATTACAACGGTATGGGTATTTTTTCCCGAGGCCATTCTGGTTAAGCGATTGGAGCAGCAGAATTGCGAAAAATTTGTTGTCTTCTCAACCATTTCTTAGCTTCAAAGCCCCATATCTCGCGAACGGATTGACCAAACCCAAAGATTCCTGCTGCGTCTGAAAGTAGAAACTCGCCCGAATACAGCTGTATGCGTATTTTTTCCCTAAGCCATTCTGGTTAAGCGCTGGAGCATCAGAAGTGCGACAAATTTGTTGTCTTCTCAACCATTTCTTAGCTTCAAACTCCCATATCTCGCGAGCGGATTGACCTAACCCAAAAATTCCTATTGCCTCTGAAAGTAGAAACTCGTCCGATTACAACGGTATGGGTATTTTTTCCCTAGGCCATTCTGGTTAAGCGATTGGAGCAGCAGAATTGCGAAAAATTTGTTGTCTTCTCAACCATTTCTTAGCTTCAAAGTCCCATATCTCGCGAACGGATTGACCAAACCCAAAGATTCCTGTTGCGTCTGAAAGTAGAAACTCGCCCGAATACGACGGTATGTGTATTTTCCCCCTAGGCCATTCTGGTTAACAGTTTGGAGCAGCAGGCGTGCGAAAAATATTTATTCTTCTCAACCATTTCTTAGCTTCAAACTCCCATATCGCGCGAACGGATACACCACACCCAAAAATTCCTATTGCGTCTGAAAGTGGAAACTCGCCCGATTACAACGGTATGTGTATTTTTCCCTAGGCCATTCCGGTTAAGCGTTCGGAGCAGCAGAAGTGCGACAAATTTGTTGTCTTCTCAAACATTTCTGAGCTTCAAACTCCCATATCTCGCGAAGGGATGGACCAAACCCAAAAATTCCTATTGTGTCTGAAAGTAGAAACTCGCCCGCTTACAACGGTATGTGTATTTTCCCCCTAGGCCATTCTGGTTAAGCGTTTTGAGCAGCAGAAGTGCGCAAAATTTGATGCCTACTCAAACATTTCTTAGCTTCAAACTCCCATATCTGACGAACGGATTGACCAAACCCAAAAATCCCTATTGCGTTTGAAAGTAGAAACTCTCCCGATTACAAGGGTATGTGTATTTTCCCCCTAGGCCATTCTGGTTAAGCGATTGGAGCAGCAGAAGTGCGAAAAATTTGTTGTCTTGTCAACCATTTCTCAGCTTCAAAGACCCATATCTCGAGAACGGATTGACCTAACCCAAAAATTGCTATTGTACCTGAAAGTAGAAACTCGTCCGATTACAACGGTATGGGTATTTTTTCCGTAGGCCATTCTGGTTAAGCGTTTGGAGCAGCAGAAGTGCGAAAAATTTGTTGTCTTCTCAACCATTTCTTAGCTTCAAAGTCCCATATCTCGCGAACGGATTGACCTAACCCAAAAATACCTGCTGCGTCTGAAAGTAGAAACTCGCCCGATTACAACGGTAAGTGTATTTTTTCCCTAGGCCATTCTGGTTAAGCGTTCGGAGCAGCAGAAGTGCGACAAATTTGCTGTCTTCTCAACCATTTCTTAGCTGCAAACTCCCATATCTCGCGAGCAGATTGACCTTACCCAAAAATTCCTATTGCCTCTGAAAGTAGAAACTCGCCCGATTACAACTGTATGCGTATTTTTTCCCTAGGCCATTCTGGTTAAACGTTTGGAGCAGCAGAATTGCGAAAAATTTTTTGCCTTCTCAACCATTTCTTGGCTTCAAACTCTCATATCTCGCGAACGGATTGACCTAACCCAAAAATTCCTATTGCATCTGAAAGTAGAAACTCGCCCGATTACAGCGGTATGTGTATTTTTTCCCTAGGCCATTCTGGTTAAGCGTTTGGAGCAGCAGAATTGCGAAAAATTTTTTGCCTTGTCAACCATTTCTTGGCTTCAAACTCCCATATCTCGCGAACGGATTGACCTAACCCAAAAATTCCGATTGCCTCTGAAAGTAGAAACTCGCCCGATTACAACTGTATGCGTATTTTTTCCGTAGACCATGCTGGTTAAACGTTTGGAGCAGCAGAATTGCGAAAAATTTGTTGCCTTCTCAACCATTTCTTGGTTTCAAACTCTCATATCTCGCGAACGGATTGACCTAACCCAAAAATTCCTATTGCATCTGAAAGTAGAAACTCGCCCGATTACAGCGGTATGTGTATTTTTTCCCTAGGCCATTCTGCTTAAGCGTTTGGGGCAGCAGAAGTGCGAAAAATTTGTTGTGTTCTCAACCATTTCTTAGCTTCAAAGCCCCATATCACGCGAACGGATTGACCAAACCCAAAAATTCCTGATGCGTCTGAAAGTAGAAACTCGCCCGATTACAACTGTATGCGTATTTTTTCCCTAGGCCATTCTGGTTAAGCGCTGGAGCAGCAGAAGTGCGACAAATTTGTTGTCTTCTCAACCATTTCTTAGCTTCAAACTCCCATATCTCGCGCGTGGATTGACCTAACCCAAAAATTCCTATCGCATCTGAAAGTAGAAACTCGCCCGATTACAACGGTATGTGTATTTTTTCCCTAGGCCGTTCTGGTTAAGCGTTTGGAGCAGCAGAATTGCGAAAAATTTTTTGCCTTCTCAACCATTTCTTGGCTTCAATCTCCCATATCTTGCGAACGGATTGACCTAACCAAAAAATTCCTATTGCATCTGAAATTAGAAACTCGCCCGATTACAGCGGTATGTGTATTTTTTCCCAAGGCCTTTCTGGTTAAGCGATTGGAGCAGCAGAAGTGCGAAAAATTTGTTGTCTTGTCAACCATTTCTTAGCTTCAAAGTCCCATATCTCGAGAACGGATTGACCTAACCCAAAAATTGCTATTGTACCTGAAAGTAGAAACTCGTCAGATTACAACGGTATGGGTATTTTTTCCGTAGGCCATTCTGGTTAAGCGTTTGGAGCAGCAGAAGTGCGAAAAATGTGTTGTCTTCTCAACCATTTCTTAGCTTCAAACTCCCATATCGCGCGAACGGATACACCACACCCAAAAATTCCTATTGCGTCTGAAAGTAGAAACTCGCCCGATTACAGCGGTATGTGTATTTTTTCCCTAGGCCATTCTGGTTAAGCGTTTGGAGCAGCAGAATTGCGAAAAATTTTTTGCCTTGTCAACCATTTCTTGGCTTCAAACTCCCATATCTCGCGAACGGATTGACCTAACCCAAAAATTCCTATTGCCTCTGAAAGTAGAAACTCGTCCGATTATAACGGTATGGGTATTTTTTCCCTAGGCCATTCTGGTTAAGCGATTGGAGCAGCAGAATTGCGAAAAATTAGTTGTCTTCTCAACCATTTCTTAGCTGCAAACTCCCATATCTCGCGAGCGGATTGACCTTACCCAAAAATTCCTATTGCATCTGAAAGTAGAAACTCGCCCGATTACAATGGTATGTGTATTTTTTCCCTAGGCCATTCTGGTTAAGCGTTTGGAGCAGCAGAATTGCGAAAAATTTTTTGCCTTCTCAACCATTTCTTAGCTGCAAACTCCCATATCTCGCGAACGGATTGACCTAACCCAAAAATTCCTGTTGCGTCTGAAATTAGAAACTCGCCCGATTACAACGGTATGTGTATTTTTTCCCTAGGCCATTCTAGTTAAGCGTTTGGAGCAGCAGAAGTGCGAAAAATTAGTTGTCTTCTCAACCATTTCTTAGCTGCAAACTCCCATATCTCGCGAACGGATTGACCTAACCCAAAAATTCCTATTGCCTCTGAAAGTAGAAACTCGTCCGATTAGAACGGTATGGGTATTTTTTCCCTAGGCCATTCTGGTTAAGCGATTGGAGCAGCAGAATTGCGAAAAATTTGTTGTCTTCTCAACCATTTCTTAGCTTCAAAGTCCCATATCTCGCGAACGGATTGACCAAACCCAAAGATTCCTGCTGCGTCTGAAAGTAGAAACTCGCCCGAATACAGCTGTATGCGTATTTCTTTCCTAAGCCATTCTGGTTAAGCGCTGGAGCATCAGAAGTGCGACAAATTTGTTGCCTTCTCAACCATTTCTTGGCTTCAAACTCCCATAACTCGCGAACGGATTGACCTAACCCAAAAATTCCTGTTGCGTCTGAAATTAGAAACTCGCCCGATTACAACGGTATGTGTATTTTTTCCCTAGGCCATTCTAGTTAAGCGTTTGGAGCAGCAGAAGTGCGAAAAATTAGTTGTCTTCTCAACCATTTCTTAGCTGCAAACTCCCATATCTCGCGAGCGGATTGACCTTACCCAAAAATTCCTATTGCATCTGAAAGTAGAAACTCGCCCGATTACAATGGTATGTGTATTTTTTCCCTAGGCCATTCTGGTTAAGCGTTTGGAGCAGCAGAATTGCGAAAAATTTTTTGCCTTGTCAACCATTTCTTGGCTTCAAACTCCCATATCTCGCGAACGGATTGACCTAACCCAAAAATTCCTATTGCCTCTGAAAGTAGAAACTCGTCCGATTATAACGGTATGGGTATTTTTTCCCTAGGCCATTCTGGTTAAGCGATTGGAGCAGCAGAATTGCGAAAAATTTGTTGTCTTCTCAACCATTTCTTAGCTTCAAAGTCCCATATCTCGCGAACGGATTGACCAAACCCAAAGATTCCTGCTGCGTCTGAAAGTAGAAACTCGCCCGAATACAGCTGTATGCGTATTTTTTCCCTAAGCCATTCTGGTTAAGCGCTGGAGCATCAGAAGTGCGACAAATTTGTTGTCTTCTCAACCATTTCTTAGCTTCAAACTCCCATATCTCGCGAGCGGATTGACCTAACCCAAAAATTCCTATTGCATCTGAAAGTAGAAACTCGCCCGATTACAACAGTATGTGTATTTTTTCCCTAGGCCATTCTGGTTAAGCGTTTGGAGCAGCAGAATTGCGAAAAATTTTTTGCCTTGTCAACCATTTCTTGGCTTCAAACTCCCATATCTCGCGAACGGATTGACCTAACCCAAAAATTCCTATTGCCTCTGAAAGTAGAAACTCGCCCGATTACAATGGTATGTGTATTTTTTCCCTAGGCCATTCTGGTTAAGCGTTTGGAGCAGCAGAAGTGCGCAAAATTTGTTGTCTTCTCAACCATTTCTTAGCTTCAAACTCCCATATCGCGCGAACGGATTGACCAAACCCAAAAATTCCTGCTGCGTCTGAAAGTAGAAACCCTCCCGATTACTACTGTATGCGTATTTTTTCCCTAGGCCATTCTGGTTAAGCGTTTGGAGCAGCAGAATTGCGAAAAATTTATTGTCTTCTCAACCATTTCTTAGCTTCAAAGTCCCATATCTTGCGAACGGATTGACCAAACCCAAAGATTCCTGCTGCGTCTGAAAGTAGAAACTCGCCCGATTACAACGGTATGTGTATTTTTTCCCTAGGCCATTCTAGTTAAGCGTTTGGAGCAGCAGAAGTGCGAAAAATTAGTTGTCTTCTCAACCATTTCTTAGCTGCAAACTCCCATATCTCGCGAGCGGAATGACCTTACCCAAAAATTCCTATTGCATCTGAAAGTAGAAACTCGCCCGATTACAATGGTATGTGTATTTTTTCCCTAGGCCATTCTGGTTAAGCGTTTGGAGCAGCAGAATTGCGAAAAATTTTTTGCCTTGTCAACCATTTCTTGGCTTCAAACTCCCATAACTAGCGAACGGATTGACCTAACCCAAAAATTCCTGTTGCGTCTGAAATTAGAAACGCGCCCGATTACAACGGTATGTGTATTTTTTCCCTAGGCCATTCTAGTTAAGCGTTTGGAGCAGCAGAAGTGCGAAAAATTAGTTGTCTTCTCAACCATTTCTTGGCTTCAAACTCCCATATCTCGCGAACGGATTGACCTAACCCAAAAATTCCTATTGCCTCTGAAAGTAGAAACTCGTCCGATTATAACGGTATGGGTATTTTTTCCCTAGGCCATTCTGGTTAAGCGATTGGAGCAGCAGAATTGCGAAAAATTTGTTGTCTTCTCAACCATTTCTTAGCTTCAAAGTCCCATATCTCGCGAACGGATTGACCAAACCCAAAGATTCCTGCTGCGTCTGAAAGTAGAAACTCGCCCGAATACAGCTGTATGCGTATTTTTTCCCTAAGCCATTCTGGTTAAGCGCTGGAGCATCAGAAGTGCGACAAATTTGTTGTCTTCTCAACCATTTCTTAGCTTCAAACTCCCATATCTCGCGAGCGGATTGACCTAACCCAAAAATTCCTATTGCATCTGAAAGTAGAAACTCGCCCGATTACAACAGTATGTGTATTTTTTCCCTAGGCCATTCTGGTTAAGCGTTTGGAGCAGCAGAATTGCGAAAAATTTTTTGCCTTGTCAACCATTTCTTGGCTTCAAACTCCCATATCTCGCGAACGGATTGACCTAACCCAAAAATTCCTATTGCCTCTGAAAGTAGAAACTCGCCCGATTACAATGGTATGTGTATTTTTTCCCTAGGCCATTCTGGTTAAGCGTTTGGAGCAGCAGAAGTGCGCAAAATTTGTTGTCTTCTCAACCATTTCTTAGCTTCAAACTCCCATATCGCGCGAACGGATTGACCAAACCCAAAAATTCCTGCTGCGTCTGAAAGTAGAAACCCTCCCGATTACTACTGTATGCGTATTTTTTCCCTAAGCCATTCTGGTTAAGCGCTGGAGCATCAGAAGTGCGACAAATTTGTTGTCTTCTCAACCATTTCTTAGCTTCAAACTCCCATATCTCGCGAGCGGATTGACCTAACCCAAAAATTCCTATTGCATCTGAAAGTAGAAACTCGCCCGATTACAACAGTATGTGTATTTTTTCCCTAGGCCATTCTGGTTAAGCGTTTGGAGCAGCAGAATTGCGAAAAATTTTTTGCCTTGTCAACCATTTCTTGGCTTCAAACTCCCATATCTCGCGAACGGATTGACCTAACCCAAAAATTCCTATTGCCTCTGAAAGTAGAAACTCGCCCGATTACAATGGTATGTGTATTTTTTCCCTAGGCCATTCTGGTTAAGCGTTTGGAGCAGCAGAAGTGCGCAAAATTTGTTGTCTTCTCAACCATTTCTTAGCTTCAAACTCCCATATCGCGCGAACGGATTGACCAAACCCAAAAATTCCTGCTGCGTCTGAAAGTAGAAACCCTCCCGATTACTACTGTATGCGTATTTTTTCCCTAGGCCATTCTGGTTAAGCGTTTGGAGCAGCAGAATTGCGAAAAATTTATTGTCTTCTCAACCATTTCTTAGCTTCAAAGTCCCATATCTTGCGAACGGATTGACCAAACCCAAAGATTCCTGCTGCGTCTGAAAGTAGAAACTCGCCCGATTACAACGGTATGTGTATTTTTTCCCTAGGCCATTCTAGTTAAGCGTTTGGAGCAGCAGAAGTGCGAAAAATTAGTTGTCTTCTCAACCATTTCTTAGCTGCAAACTCCCATATCTCGCGAGCGAATGACCTTACCCAAAAATTCCTATTGCATCTGAAAGTAGAAACTCGCCCGATTACAATGGTATGTGTATTTTTTCCCTAGGCCATTCTGGTTAAGCGTTTGGAGCAGCAGAATTGCGAAAAATTTTTTGCCTTGTCAACCATTTCTTGGCTTCAAACTCCCATAACTAGCGAACGGATTGACCTAACCCAAAAATTCCTGTTGCGTCTGAAATTAGAAACGCGCCCGATTACAACGGTATGTGTATTTTTTCCCTAGGCCATTCTAGTTAAGCGTTTGGAGCAGCAGAAGTGCGAAAAATTAGTTGTCTTCTCAACCATTTCTTAGCTGCAAACTCCCATATCTCGCGAACGGATTGACCTAACCCAAAAATTCCTATTGCCTCTGAAAGTAGAAACTCGTCCGATTACAACGGTATGGGTATTTTTTCCCTAGGCCATTCTGGTTAAGCGATTGGAGCAGCAGAATTGCGAAAAATTTGTTGTCTTCTCAACCATTTCTTAGCTTCAAAGTCCCATATCTCGCGAACGGATTGACCAAACCCAAAGATTCCTGCTGCGTCTGAAAGTAGAAACTCGCCCGAATACAGCTGTATGCGTATTTCTTCCCTAAGCCATTCTGGTTAAGCGCTGGAGCATCAGAAGTGCGACAAATTTGTTGTCTTCTCAACCATTTCTTAGCTTCAACTCCCATATCTCGCGAGCGGATTGACCTAACCCAAAAATTCCTATTGCATCTGAAAGTAGAAACTCGCCCGATTACAACAGTATGTGTATTTTTTCCCTAGGCCATTCTGGTTAAGCGTTTGGAGCAGCATAATTGCGAAAATTTTTTGCCTTGTCAACCATTTCTTGGCTTCAAACTCCCACATCTCGCGAACGGATTGACCTAACCCAAAAATTCCTATTGCCTCTGAAAGTAGAAACTCGTCCGATTACAACGGTATGGGTATTTTTTCCCGAGGCCATTCTGGTTAAGCGATTGGAGCAGCAGAATTGCGAAAAATTTGTTGTCTTCTCAACCATTTCTTAGCTTCAAAGCCCCATATCTCGCGAACGGATTGACCAAACCCAAAGATTCCTGCTGCGTCTGAAAGTAGAAACTCGCCCGAATACAGCTGTATGCGTATTTTTTCCCTAAGCCATTCTGGTTAAGCGCTGGAGCATCAGAAGTGCGACAAATTTGTTGTCTTCTCAACCATTTCTTAGCTTCAAACTCCCATATCTCGCGAGCGGATTGACCTAACCCAAAAATTCCTATTGCCTCTGAAAGTAGAAACTCGTCCGATTACAACGGTATGGGTATTTTTTCCCTAGGCCATTCTGGTTAAGCGATTGGAGCAGCAGAATTGCGAAAAATTTGTTGTCTTCTCAACCATTTCTTAGCTTCAAAGTCCCATATCTCGCGAACGGATTGACCAAACCCAAAGATTCCTGTTGCGTCTGAAAGTAGAAACTCGCCCGAATACGACGGTATGTGTATTTTCCCCCTAGGCCATTCTGGTTAACAGTTTGGAGCAGCAGGCGTGCGAAAAATATTTATTCTTCTCAACCATTTCTTAGCTTCAAACTCCCATATCGCGCGAACGGATACACCACACCCAAAAATTCCTATTGCGTCTGAAAGTGGAAACTAGCCCGATTACAACGGTATGTGTATTTTTCCCTAGGCCATTCCGGTTAAGCGTTCGGAGCAGCAGAAGTGCGACAAATTTGTTGTCTTCTCAAACATTTCTGAGCTTCAAACTCCCATATCTCGCGAAGGGATGGACCAAACCCAAAAATTCCTATTGTGTCTGAAAGTAGAAACTCGCCCGCTTACAACGGTATGTGTATTTTCCCCCTAGGCCATTCTGGTTAAGCGTTTTGAGCAGCAGAAGTGCGCAAAATTTGATGCCTACTCAAACATTTCTTAGCTTCAAACTCCCATATCTGACGAACGGATTGACCAAACCCAAAAATCCCTATTGCGTTTGAAAGTAGAAACTCTCCCGATTACAAGGGTATGTGTATTTTCCCCCTAGGCCATTCTGGTTAAGCGATTGGAGCAGCAGAAGTGCGAAAAATTTGTTGTCTTGTCAACCATTTCTCAGCTTCAAAGTCCCATATCTCGAGAACGGATTGACCTAACCCAAAAATTGCTATTGTACCTGAAAGTAGAAACTCGTCCGATTACAACGGTATGGGTATTTTTTCCGTAGGCCATTCTGGTTAAGCGTTTGGAGCAGCAGAAGTGCGAAAAATTTGTTGTCTTCTCAACCATTTCTTAGCTTCAAAGTCCCATATCTCGCGAACGGATTGACCTAACCCAAAAATACCTGCTGCGTCTGAAAGTAGAAACTCGCCCGATTACAACGGTAAGTGTATTTTTTCCCTAGGCCATTCTGGTTAAGCGTTCGGAGCAGCAGAAGTGCGACAAATTTGCTGTCTTCTCAACCATTTCTTAGCTGCAAACTCCCATATCTCGCGAGCGGATTGACCTTACCCAAAAATTCCTATTGCCTCTGAAAGTAGAAACTCGCCCGATTACAACTGTATGCGTATTTTTTCCCTAGGCCATTCTGGTTAAACGTTTGGAGCAGCAGAATTGCGAAAAATTTTTTGCCTTCTCAACCATTTCTTGGCTTCAAACTCTCATATCTCGCGAACGGATTGACCTAACCCAAAAATTCCTATTGCATCTGAAAGTAGAAACTCGCCCGATTACAGCGGTATGTGTATTTTTTCCCTAGGCCATTCTGGTTAAGCGTTTGGAGCAGCAGAATTGCGAAAAATTTTTTGCCTTGTCAACCATTTCTTGGCTTCAAACTCCCATATCTCGCGAACGGATTGACCTAACCCAAAAATTCCGATTGCCTCTGAAAGTAGAAACTCGCCCGATTACAACTGTATGCGTATTTTTTCCCTAGACCATGCTGGTTAAACGTTTGGAGCAGCAGAATTGCGAAAAATTTGTTGCCTTCTCAACCATTTCTTGGCTTCAAACTCTCATATCTCGCGAACGGATTGACCTAACCCAAAAATTCCTATTGCATCTGAAAGTAGAAACTCGCCCGATTACAGCGGTATGTGTATTTTTTCCCTAGGCCATTCTGCTTAAGCGTTTGGGGCAGCAGAAGTGCGAAAAATTTGTTGTGTTCTCAACCATTTCTTAGCTTCAAAGCCCCATATCACGCGAACGGATTGACCAAACCCAAAAATTCCTGCTGCGTCTGAAAGTAGAAACTCGCCCGATTACAACTGTATGCGTATTTTTTCCCTAGGCCATTCTGGTTAAGCGCTGGAGCAGCAGAAGTGCGACAAATTTGTTGTCTTCTCAACCATTTCTTAGCTTCAAACTCCCATATCTCGCGCGTGGATTGACCTAACCCAAAAATTCCTATCGCATCTGAAAGTAGAAACTCGCCCGATTACAACGGTATGTGTATTTTTTCCCTAGGCCGTTCTGGTTAAGCGTTTGGAGCAGCAGAATTGCGAAAAATTTTTTGCCTTCTCAACCATTTCTTGGCTTCAATCTCCCATATCTTGCGAACGGATTGACCTAACCAAAAAATTCCTATTGCATCTGAAATTAGAAACTCGCCCGATTACAGCGGTATGTGTATTTTTTCCCAAGGCCTTTCTGGTTAAGCGATTGGAGCAGCAGAAGTGCGAAAAATTTGTTGTCTTGTCAACCATTTCTTAGCTTCAAAGTCCCATATCTCGAGAACGGATTGACCTAACCCAAAAATTGCTATTGTACCTGAAAGTAGAAACTCGTCAGATTACAACGGTATGGGTATTTTTTCCGTAGGCCATTCTGGTTAAGCGTTTGGAGCAGCAGAAGTGCGAAAAATGTGTTGTCTTCTCAACCATTTCTTAGCTTCAAACTCCCATATCGCGCGAACGGATACACCACACCCAAAAATTCCTATTGCGTCTGAAAGTAGAAACTCGCCCGATTACAACGGTATGTGTATTTTTCCATAGGCCATTCCGGTTAAGCGTTCGGAGCAGCAGAAGTGCGACAAATTTGTTGTCTTCTCAAACATTTCTGAGCTTCAAACTCCCATATCTCGCGAAGGGATAGACCAAACCCAAAAATTCCTATTGTGTCTGAAAGTAGAAACTCGCCCGCTTACAACGGTATGTGTATTTTCCCCCTAGGCCATTCTGGTTAAGCGTTTTGAGCAGCAGAAGTGCGCAAAATTTGATGCCTACTCAAACATTTCTTAGCTTCAAACTCCCATATCTGACGAACGGATTGACCAAACCCAAAAATCCCTATTACGTTTGAAAGTAAGAACTCTCCCGATTACAAGGGTATGTGTATTTTTCCCTAGGCCATTCTGGTTAAGCGTTTGGAGCAGCAGAAGTGCGAAATATTTGTTGTCTTCTCAACCATTTCTTAGTTTCAAACTCCCATATCTCGCGAACGGATTGGCCAAACCCAAAAATTCCAATTGCATCTGAAAGTAGAAGCTCGTACGATTACAACGGTATGTGTATTTTTCCCTAGGCCATTCTGGTTAAGCGTTTGGAGCAGCAGAAGTGCGAAAAATTTGTTGTGTTCTCAACCATTTCTTAGCTCCAGACACCCATATCCCGCGAAAGGGTATACCAAACCCAAAAATTCCTATTGTGTCTGAAAGTAGAAACTCGCCCGCTTACAACGGTATGTGTATTTTCACCCTAGGCCATTCTGGTTGAGCGTTTTGAGCAGCAGAAGTGCGCAAAATTTGATGCCCACTCAAACATTTCTTAGCTT
Source organism: Ptiloglossa arizonensis (assembly GCF_051014685.1). NCBI lineage: Eukaryota > Metazoa > Arthropoda > Insecta > Hymenoptera > Colletidae > Ptiloglossa > Ptiloglossa arizonensis. The sequence continues at coordinate 110,817 of NW_027478622.1, read as the reverse complement.
CAAACTCCCATATCTGACGAACGGATTGACCAAACCCAAAAATCCCTATTGCGTTTGAAAGTAGAAACTCTCCCGATTACAGCGGTATGTGTATTTTTCCCTAGGCCATTCTGGTTAAGCGTTTGGAGCAGCAGAAGTGCGAAAAATATTTAGTATTCTCAACCATTTCTTTGATTCAAGCTCCCATACCTCGCGAACGGATTGACCAAACCCAAAAATTCCTTTTGCGTCTGAAAGTAGAAACTCGTACGATTACAAAGGCATGTGAATTTTTTCCCTAGGCCTTTCTGGTTAGCGTTTGGAGCAGCAGAAGTGCGCAAAATTTGTTGCCTACTCAACAATTTCTTAGCTTCAAGCTCCCATATCTCGCGAACGGATTGACCAAACCCAAAAATTCCTATTGCAACTGGAAGTAGAAGCTCGCCCGATTACAAAGGTATGTGTATTTTTCCATAGGCCATTCTGGTTGAGCGTTTGGAGCAGCAGAAGTGCGGAAAATTTGTTCTCTTCTCAACCATTTCTTAACTTCAAACTCCCGTATCTCGCGAACGGATTGACCAAACCCAAAAATTCCTATTGCAACTGGAAGTAGAAGCTCGCCCGATTACAAAGGTATGTGTGTTTTTCCATAGGCCATTCTGGTTAACAGTTTGGAGCAGCAGAAGTGCGGAAAATTTGTTCTCTTCTCAACCATTTCTTAGCTTCCAACTCCCATATCTCGCGAACGGATTGACCAAACCCAAAAATTCCTATTGCAACTGGAAGTAGAAGCTCGCCCGATTACAAAGGTATGTGTATTTTTCCATAGGCCATTCTGGTTAAGCGTTTGGAGCAGCAGAAGTGCGGAAAATTTGTTCTCTTCTCAACCATTTCTTAGCTTCAAACTCCCGTATCTCGCGAACGGATTGACCAAACCCAAAAATTCCTATTGCAACTGGAAGTAGAAGCTCGCCCGATTACAAAGGTATGTGTATTTTTCCATAGGCCATTCTGGTTAACCGTTTGGAGCAGCAAAATTGCGAAAAATTTGTTGCCTTCTCAACCATTTCTTAGCTTCAAACTCCTATATCTCGCGAACGGATTGACCAAACCCAAAAATTCCTATTGCGTCTGAAAGTAGAAACTCGCCCGATTACAACGGTGTGTGTATTTTCCCCCTAGGCCATTCTGGTTATGCGTTTGGAGCTGCAGAAATGCGAAAAATATTTAGTCTTCTAAACCATTTCTTATATTCAAACTCCCATATCTCGCGAACGGATATACCAAACCCAAAAATTCCTATTGCGTCTGAAAGTAGAAACTCGCCCGATTACAACGGTATGTATATTTTCCCCCAGGACATTCTGGTTAAGCGTTCGGAGCAGCAGAAGTGCGACAAATTTGTTGTCTTCTCAAACATTTCTTAGCTTCAAACTCCCATGTCTCGCGAAGGGATTGTCCAAACCCAAAAATATCTGCTGCGTCTGAAAGTAGAAACTCACCCGATTACAACGGTAGGTGTATTTTCTCCCTAGGCCATTCTGGTTAAGCGTTCGGAGCAGCAGAAGTGCGACAAATTTGTTGTCTTCTCAACCATTTCTTAGCTTCAAACTCCCATATCTCGCGAACGGATTGACCAAACCCAAAAATTCCTGTTGCGTCTGAAAGTAGAAACTCGTACGATTACAACGGCATGTGTATTTTTTCCCTACGCCATTCTGGTTAAGCGTTTGAAGCAGCAGAAGTGCGAAGAATTTGTTGTCTTCTCAACCATTTCTTAGCTTCAAACTCCCATATCTCGCGAACGGATATACCAAACCCAAAAATTCCTGTTGCGTCTGAAAGTAAAAACTCGCCCGAATACGACGGTATGTGTATTTTCCCCCTAGGCCATTCTGGTTAACAGTTTGGAGCAGCAGGAGTGCGAAAAATATTTATTCTTCTCAACCATTTCTTAGCTTCAAACCCCCATATCGCGCGAACGGATACACCAAACCCAAAAATTCCTATTGCGTCTGAAAGTAGAAACTCGCCCGATTACAAAGGTATGTGTATTTTTCCCTAGGCCATTCCGGTTAAGCGTTCGGAGCAGCAGAAGTGCGACAAATTTGTTGTGTTCTCAACCATTTCTTAGCTTCAGACTCCCATATCCCGCGAAAGGGTATACCAAACCCAAAAATTCCTATTGCGTATGAAAGTAGAAACTCGCCCGAATACGACGGTATGTGTATTTTCCCCCTAGGCCATTCTGGTTAACAGTTTGGAGCAGCAGGATTGCGAAAAATATTTATTCTTCTCAACCATTTCTTAGCTTCAAACTCCCATATCTCGCGAACGGATTGTCCAAACCCAAAAATTCCTATTGCATCTGAAAGTAGAAGCTCGCCCGATTACAACGGTATGTGTATTTTCCCCCTAGGCCATTCTGGTTAAGCGTTTGGAGCGGCAGAAGTGCGAAAAATTTGTTGTCTTCTCAACCATTTCTTAGCTTCAAACTCCTATATCTCGCGAACGGATTGACCACACCCAAAAATTCCTATTGCATCTGAAAGTAGAAGCTCGCCCGATTACAACGGTATGTGTATTTCCCATTAGGCCATTCTGGTTAAGTGTTTGGAGCAGCAGGAGTGCGAAAAATATTTATTCTTCTCAACCATTTCTTAGCTTCAAACCCCCATATCGCGCGAACGGATACACCAAACTCAAAAATTCCTATTGCGTCTGAAAGTAGAAACTCGCCCGATTACAAAGGTATGTGTATTTTTCCCTAGGCCATTCCGGTTAAGCGTTCGGAGCAGCAGAAGTGCGACAAATTTGTTGTGTTCTCAACCATTTCTTAGCTTCAGACTCCCATATCGCGCGAACGGATACACCACACCCAAAAATTCCTATTGCGTCTGAAAGTAGAAACTCGCCCGATTACAAAGGTATGTGTATTTTTCCATAGGTCATTCTGGTTAAGCGTTTGGAGCACCAGAAGTGCGGAAAATTTGTTCTCTTCTCAACCATTTCTTAGCTTCAAACTCCCGTATCTCGCGAACGGATTGACCAAACCCAAAAATTCCTATTGCAACTGGAATTAGAAGCTCGCCCGATTACAAAGGTATGTGTATTTTTCCATAGGCCATTCTGGTTAAGAGTTTGGAGCAGCAGAAATGCGGAAAATTTGTTCTCTTCTCAACCATTTCTTAGCTTCCAACTCCCATATCTCGCGAACGGATTGTCCAAACCCAAAAATTCCTATTGCAACTGGAAGTAGAAGCTCGCCCGATTACAAAGGTATGTGTATTTTTCCATATCCCATTCTGGTTAAGAGTTTGGAGCAGCAGAAATGCGGAAAATTTGTTCTCTTCTCAACCATTTCTTAGCTTCCAACTCCCATATCTCGCGAACGGATTGACCGAACCCAAAAATTCCTATTGCAACTGGAAGTAGAAGCTCGCCCGATTACAACGGTATGTGGATTTGTCCCTAGGCCATTCTGGTTAACCGTTTGGAGCAGAAAAATTGCGAAAAATTTGTTGCCTTCTCAACCATTTCTTAGCTTCGAACTCCTATATCTCGCGAACGGATTGACCAAACCCAAAAATTCCTGTTGCGTCTGAAAATAGAAACTCGCCCGATTACAACGGTATGTGTATTTTCCCCCTAGGCCATTCTGGTTAAGCGTTTGGAGCAGCAGAAATGCGAAAAATATTTAGTATTCTCAACCATTTCTTTGATTCAAGCTCCCATACCTCGCGAACGGATTGACCAAACCCAAAAATTCCTTTTGCGTCTGAAAGTAGAAACTCTTGCGATTACAAAGGTATGTGTATTTTTTCCCTAGGCCTTTCTAGTTAAGCGTTAGGAGCAGCAGAAGTGCGCAAAATGTGTTGCCTACTCAACAATTTCTTAGCTTCAAACTCCCATATCTCACGAACGGATTGACCAAACCCAAAAATTCCTATTGCATCTGGAAGTAGAAGCTCGCCCGATTAAAAAGGTATGTGTATTTTTCCCTTGGCCATTCTGGTTAAGCGTTTGGAGCAGCAGAAGTGCGAAGAATTTGTTGCCTTCTCAACCATTTCTTAGCTTCAAACTCCCATATCTCGCGAACGGATTGACCAAACCCAAAAATTCCTACTGCATCTGAAAGTAGAATCTCGTATGATTACAACGGTATGTGTATTTTCCCCCTAGGCCATTCTGGTTAAGCGTTTGGAGCAGCAGAAGTGCGACAAATTTGTTGTCTTCTCAACCATTTCTTAGCTTCAAACTCCCATATCTCGCGAAGGGATGGACCAAACCCAAAAATTCCCATTGTGTCTGAAAGTAGAAACTCGTTCGCTTACAACGGTCTGTTTATTTTCCCCCTAGGCCATTCTGGTTAAGCTTTTTGAGCAGCAGAAGTGCGCAAAATTTGTTGCCTACTCAACCATTTCTTAGCTTCAAACTCCCATATCTGACGAACGGATTGACGAAACCCAAAAATCCCTATTGCGCTTGAAAGTAGAAACTCTCCCGATTACAAGGGTATGTGTATTTTCTCCCTAGGCCATTCTGATTAAGTGTTTGGAGCAGCAGAAGTGCGCAAAATTTGTTGTCTTCTCAACCATTTCTTAGCTTCAAGCTCCCATACCTCGCGAACGGATTGACCAAACCCAAAAATTCCTTTTGCGTCTGAAAGTAGAAACTCGTACGATTACAAAGGCATGTGAATTTTTTCCCTAGGCCTTTCTGGTTAGCGTTTGGAGCAGCAGAAGTGCGCAAAATTTGTTGCCTACTCAACAATTTCTTAGCTTCAAGCTCCCATATCTCGCGAACGGATTGACCAAACCCAAAAATTCCTATTGCAACTGGAAGTAGAAGCTCGCCCGATTACAAAGGTATGTGTATTTTTCCATAGGCCATTCTGGTTGAGCGTTTGGAGCAGCAGAAGTGCGGAAAATTTGTTCTCTTCTCAACCATTTCTTAACTTCAAACTCCCGTATCTCGCGAACGGATTGACCAAACCCAAAAATTCCTATTGCAACTGGAAGTAGAAGCTCGCCCGATTACAAAGGTATGTGTGTTTTTCCATAGGCCATTCTGGTTAACAGTTTGGAGCAGCAGAAGTGCGGAAAATTTGTTCTCTTCTCAACCATTTCTTAGCTTCCAACTCCCATATCTCGCGAACGGATTGACCAAACCCAAAAATTCCTATTGCAACTGGAAGTAGAAGCTCGCCCGATTACAAAGGTATGTGCATTTTTCCATAGGCCATTCTGGTTAAGCGTTTGGAGCAGCAGAAGTGCGGAAAATTTGTTCTCTTCTCAACCATTTCTTAGCTTCAAACTCCCGTATCTCGCGAACGGATTGACCAAACCCAAAAATTCCTATTGCAACTGGAAGTAGAAGCTCGCCCGATTACAAAGGTATGTGTATTTTTCCATAGGCCATTCTGGTTAACCGTTTGGAGCAGCAAAATTGCGAAAAATTTGTTGCCTTCTCAACCATTTCTTAGCTTCAAACTCCTATATCTCGCGAACGGATTGACCAAACCCAAAAATTCCTATTGCGTCTGAAAGTAGAAACTCGCCCGATTACAACGGTATGTGTATTTTCCCCCTAGGCCATTCTGGTTATGCGTTTGGAGCTGCAGAAATGCGAAAAATATTTAGTCTTCTAAACCATTTCTTATATTCAAACTCCCATATCTCGCGAACGGATATACCAAACCCAAAAATTCCTATTGCGTCTGAAAGTAGAAACTCGCCCGATTACAACGGTATGTATATTTTCCCCCAGGACATTCTGGTTAAGCGTTCGGAGCAGCAGAAGTGCGACAAATTTGTTGTCTTCTCAAACATTTCTTAGCTTCAAACTCCCATGTCTCGCGAAGGGATTGTCCAAACCCAAAAATACCTGCTGCGTCTGAAAGTAGAAACTCACCCGATTACAACGGTAGGTGTATTTTCTCCCTAGGCCATTCTGGTTAAGCGTTCGGAGCAGCAGAAGTGCGACAAATTTGTTGTCTTCTCAACCATTTCTTAGCTTCAAACTCCCATATCTCGCGAACGGATTGACCAAACCCAAAAATTCCTGTTGCGTCTGAAAGTAGAAACTCGTACGATTACAACGGCATGTGTATTTTTTCCCTACGCCATTCTGGTTAAGCGTTTGAAGCAGCAGAAGTGCGAAGAATTTGTTGTCTTCTCAACCATTTCTTAGCTTCAAACTCCCATATCTCGCGAACGGATATACCAAACCCAAAAATTCCTGTTGCGTCTGAAAGTAAAAACTCGCCCGAATACGACGGTATGTGTATTTTCCCCCTAGGCCATTCTGGTTAACAGTTTGGAGCAGCAGGAGTGCGAAAAATATTTATTCTTCTCAACCATTTCTTAGCTTCAAACCCCCATATCGCGCGAACGGATACACCAAACCCAAAAATTCCTATTGCGTCTGAAAGTAGAAACTCGCCCGATTACAAAGGTATGTGTATTTTTCCCTAGGCCATTCCGGTTAAGCGTTCGGAGCAGCAGAAGTGCGACAAATTTGTTGTGTTCTCAACCATTTCTTAGCTTCAGACTCCCATATCCCGCGAAAGGGTATACCAAACCCAAAAATTCCTATTGCGTATGAAAGTAGAAACTCGCCCGAATACGACGGTATGTGTATTTTCCCCCTAGGCCATTCTGGTTAACAGTTTGGAGCAGCAGGATTGCGAAAAATATTTATTCTTCTCAACCATTTCTTAGCTTCAAACTCCCATATCTCGCGAACGATTGTCCAAACCCAAAAATTCCTATTGCATCTGAAAGTAGAAGCTCGCCCGATTACAACGGTATGTGTATTTTCCCCCTAGGCCATTCTGGTTAAGCGTTTGGAGCGGCAGAAGTGCGAAAAATTTGTTGTCTTCTCAACCATTTCTTAGCTTCAAACTCCTATATCTCGCGAACGGATTGACCACACCCAAAAATTCCTATTGCATCTGAAAGTAGAAGCTCGCCCGATTACAACGGTATGTGTATTTCCCATTAGGCCATTCTGGTTAAGTGTTTGGAGCAGCAGGAGTGCGAAAAATATTTATTCTTCTCAACCATTTCTTAGCTTCAAACCCCCATATCGCGCGAACGGATACACCAAACCCAAAAATTCCTATTGCGTCTGAAAGTAGAAACTCGCCCGATTACAAAGGTATGTGTATTTTTCCCTAGGCCATTCCGGTTAAGCGTTCGGAGCAGCAGAAGTGCGACAAATTTGTTGTGTTCTCAACCATTTCTTAGCTTCAGACTCCCATATCGCGCGAACGGATACACCACACCCAAAAATTCCTATTGCGTCTGAAAGTAGAAACTCGCCCGATTACAAAGGTATGTGTATTTTTCCATAGGTCATTCTGGTTAAGCATTTGGAGCACCAGAAGTGCGGAAAATTTGTTCTCTTCTCAACCATTTCTTAGCTTCAAACTCCCGTATCTCGCGAACGGATTGACCAAACCAAAAATTCCTATTGCAACTGGAATTAGAAGCTCGCCCGATTACAAAGGTATGTGTATTTTTCCATAGGCCATTCTGGTTAAGAGTTTGGAGCAGCAGAAATGCGGAAAATTTGTTCTCTTCTCAACCATTTCTTAGCTTCCAACTCCCATATCTCGCGAACGGATTGTCCAAACACAAAAATTCCTATTGCAACTGGAAGTAGAAGCTCGCCCGATTACAAAGGTATGTGTATTTTTCCATATCCCATTCTGGTTAAGAGTTTGGAGCAGCAGAAATGCGGAAAATTTGTTCTCTTCTCAACCATTTCTTAGCTTCCAACTCCCATATCTCGCGAACGGATTGACCGAACCCAAAAATTCCTATTGCAACTGGAAGTAGAAGCTCGCCCGATTACAACGGTATGTGGATTTGTCCCTAGGCCATTCTGGTTAACCGTTTGGAGCAGAAAAATTGCGAAAAATTTGTTGCCTTCTCAACCATTTCTTAGCTTCGAACTCCTATATCTCGCGAACGGATTGACCAAACCCAAAAATTCCTGTTGCGTCTGAAAATAGAAACTCGCCCGATTACAACGGTATGTGTATTTTCCCCTAGGCCATTCTGGTTAAGCGTTTGGAGCAAGCAGAAATGCGAAAAATATTTAGTATTCTCAACCATTTCTTTGATTCAAGCTCCCATACCTCGCGAACGGATTGACCAAACCCAAAAATTCCTTTTGCGTCTGAAAGTAGAAACTCTTGCGATTACAAAGGTATGTGTATTTTTTCCCTAGGCCTTTCTAGTTAAGCGTTAGGAGCAGCAGAAGTGCGCAAAATGTGTTGCCTACTCAACAATTTCTTAGCTTCAAACTCCCATATCTCACGAACGGATTGACCAAACCCAAAAATTCCTATTGCATCTGGAAGTAGAAGCTCGCCCGATTAAAAAGGTATGTGTATTTTTCCCTTGGCCATTCTGGTTAAGCGTTTGGAGCAGCAGAAGTGCGAAGAATTTGTTGCCTTCTCAACCATTTCTTAGCTTCAAACTCCCATATCTCGCGAACGGATTGACCAAACCCAAAAATTCCAACTGCATCTGAAAGTAGAATCTCGTATGATTACAACGGTATGTGTATTTTCCCCCTAGGCCATTCTGGTTAAGCGTTTGGAGCAGCAGAAGTGCGCAAAATTTGTTGTCTTCTCAACCATTTCTTAGCTTCAAACTCCCATATCTCGCGAACGGACTGACCAAACCCAAAAGTTCCTGTTGCGTATGAAAATAGAAACTCGTACGATTACAATGGTATGTGTTGTTTTTCCCTAGGGCATTCTGGTTAAGCGTTTTGAGCAGCAGAATTGCGAATAATTTGTTGTCTTCTCAACCATTTCTTAGCTTCAAACTCCCATATCTCGCGAACGGATATACCAAACCCAAAAATTCCTATTGCGTCTGAAAGTAGAAACTCGCCCGATTACAGCGGTATGTGTATTTCCCCCCTAGGCCATTCTGGTTAAGCGTTTGGAGCAGCAGAAGTGCGAAGAATATTTAGCGTTCTCAACCATTTCTTAGATTCAAGCTCCCATACCTCGCGAACGGATTGACCAAACCCAAAAATTCCTTTTGCGTCTGAAAGTAGAAACTCGTACGATTACAAAGGTTTGTGTATTTTTTCCCTAGGCCTTTCTGGTTAAGCGTTTGGAGCAGCAGAAGTGCGAAAAATTTGTTGTCTTCTCAACCAATTCTTAGCTTCAAACTCCCATATCTCGCGAACGGATTGACCAAACCCAAAAACTCCAACTGCATCTGAAAGTAGAAACTCGTGCCATTACAACGGTATGCGTATTTTCCCACTAGGCCATTCTGGTTAAGCGTTTGGAGCAGCAGAAGTGCGAAAAATTTGTTGTCTTCTCAACCATTTCTTAGCTTCAAACTCCCATATCTCGCGAACGGATATACCAAACCCAAAAATTCCTATTGCAACTGGAAGTAGAAGCTCGCCCGATTACAACGGTATGTGTATTTTCCCCCTAGGCCATTCTGGTTAAGCGTTTGGAGCAGCAGAAGTGCGAAGAATATTTAGTATTCTCAACCATTTCTTAGATTCAAGCTCCCATACCTCGCGAACGGATTGACCAAACCCAAAAATTCCTTTGCGTCTGAAAGTAGAAACTCGTACGATTACAAAGGTATGTGTATTTTTTCCCTAGGCCTTTCTGGTTAAGCGTTTGGAGCAGCAGAAGTGCGAAGAATTTGTTGCCTTCTCAACCATTTCTTAGCTTCAAACTCCCATATCTCGCGAACGGATTGACCAAACCCAAAAATTCCAACTGCATCTGAAAGTAGAATCTCGTATGATTACAACGGCATGTGTATTTTCCCCCTAGGCCATTCTGGTTAAGCGTTTGGAGCAGCAGAAGTGCGACAAATTTGTTGTCTTCTCAACCATTTCTTAGCTTCAAACTCCCATATCTCGCGAAGGGATGGACCAAACCAAAAATTCCCATTGTGTCTGAAAGTAGAAACTCGCTCGCTTACAACGGTATGTTTATTTTCCCCCTAGGCCTTTCTGGTTAAGCGTTTTGAGCAGCAGAAGTGCGCAAAATTTGTTGCCTACTCAACCATTTCTTAGCTTCAAACTCCCATATCTGACGAACGGATTGACGAAACCCAAAAATCCCTATTGCGCTTGAAAGTAGAAACTCTCCCGATTACAAGGGTATGTGTATTTTCTCCCTAGGCCATTCTGATTAAGTGTTTGGAGCAGCAGAAGTGCGCAAAATTTGTTGTCTTCTCAACCATTTCTTAGCTTCAAACTCCCATATCTCGCGAACGGACTGACCAAACCAAAAGTTCCTGTTGCGTATGAAAATAGAAACTCGTACGATTACAATGGTATGTGTTGTTTTTCCCTAGGGCATTCTGGTTAAGCGTTTTGAGCAGCAGAATTGCGAATAATTTGTTGTCTTCTCAACCATTTCTTAGCTTCAAACTCCCATATCTCGCGAACGGATATACCAAACCCAAAAATTCCTATTGCGTCTGAAAGTAGAAACTCGCCCGATTACAGCGGTATGTGTATTTTCCCCCTAGGCCATTCTGGTTAAGCGTTTGGAGCAGCAGAATTGCGAAGAATATTTAGTGTTCTCAACCATTTCTTAGATTCAAGCTCCCATACCTCGCGAACGGATTGACCAAACCCAAAAATTCCTTTTGCGTCTGAAAGTAGAAACTCGTACGATTACAAAGGTTTGTGTATTTTTTCCGTAGGCCTTTCTGGGTAAGCGTTTGGAGCAGCAGAAGTGCGAAAAATTTGTTGTCTTCTCAACCAATTCTTAGCTTCAAACTCCCATATCTCGCGAACGGATTGACCAAACCCAAAAACTCCAACAGCATCTAAAAGTAGAAACTCGTACCATTACAACGGTATGCGTATTTTCCCACTAGGCCATTCTGGTTAAGCGTTTGGAGCAGCAGAATTGCGAAAAATTTGTTGTCTTCTCAACCATTTCATAGCTTCAAACTCCCATATCTCGCGAACGGATATACCAAACCCAAAAATTCCTATTGCAACTGGAAGTAGAAGCTCGCCCGATTACAACGGTATGTGTATTTTCCCCCTAGGCCATTCTGTTTAAGCGTTTGGAGCAGCAGAAGTGCGAAGAATATTTAGTGTTCTCAACCATTTCTTAGATTCAAGCTCCCATACCTCGCGAACGGATTGACCAAACCCAAAAATTCCTTTTGCGTCTGAATGTAGAAAGTCGTACGATTACAAAGGTATGTGTATTTTTTCCCTAGGCCTTTCTGGTTAAGCGTTTGGAGCAGCAGAAGTGCGAAAAATTTGTTGTCTTCTCAACCATTTCTTAGCTTCAAACTCCCATGTCTCGCGAACGGATTGACCAAACCCAGAAATTCCTATTGCGTCTGAAAATAGAAACCCGCACGATTTCAACAGTATGTGTATTTTCCCCCTAGGCCATTCTGGTTAAGCGTTTGGAGCTGCAGAATTGCGAAAAATATTTAGTCTTCTCAACCATTTCTTATATTCAAACTCCCATATCTCGCGAACGGATTGACCAAACCCAAACATTCCTGTTGCCTCTGAAAGTAGAAACTCGCCCGATTACAACGGTATGTCTATTTTTTCCCTGGGCCATTCTGGTTAAGCGTTTGGAGCAGCAGAATTGCGAAAAATTTGTTGCCTTCTCAAACATTTCTTAGCTTCAAGCTCTCATACCTCGCGAACGGATTGACCAAACCCAAAAATTCCTTTTGCGTCTGAAAGTAGAAACTCGTGCGATTACAAAGGTATGTGTATTTTTTCCCTAGGCCTTTCTGGTTAAGCGTTAGGAGCAGCAGAATTGCGCAAAATATGTTGCCTACTCAACAATTTCTTAGCTTCAAACTCCCATATCTCGCGAACGGATTGACCAAACCCAAAAATTCCTATTGCATCTGGAAGTAGAAGCTCGCCCGATTAAAAAGGTATGTGTATTTTTCCCTTGGCCATTCTGGTTAAGCGTTTGGGGCAGCAGAAGTGCGAAGAATTTGTTGCCTTCTCAACCATTTCTTAGCTTCAAACTCCAATATCTCGCGAAGGGATTGACCAAACCCAAAAATTCCTATTGCGTCTGAAAATAGAAACTCGCCCGATTACAACGGTGTGTGTATTTTCCCCCTAGGCCATTCTGGTTAAGCGTTTGGAGCAGCAGAAATGCGAAGAATATTTAGTGTTCTCAACCATTTCTTAGATTCAGGCTCCCATACCTCGCGAACGGATTGACCAAACCCAAAAATTCCTTTTGCGCCTGAAAGTAGAAACTCGTACGATTACAAAGGTAGGTGTATTTTTTCCCTAGGCCTTTCTGGTTAAGCGTTTGGAGCAGCAGAAGTGCGAAAAATTTGTTGTCTTCTCAACCAATTCTTAGCTTCAAACTCCCATATCTCGCGAACGGATTGACCAAACCCAAAAACTCCAACTGCATCTGAAAGTAGAAACTCGTACCATTACAACGGTATGCGTATTTTCCCACTAGGCCATTCTGGTTAAGCGTTTGGAGCAGCAGAAGTGCGAAAAATTTGTTGTCTTCTCAACCATTTCTTAGCTTCAAACTCCCATATCTCGCGAACGGATATACCAAACACAAAAATTCCTATTGCAACTGGAAGTAGAAGCTCGCCCGATTACAACGGTATGTGTATTTTCCCCCTAGGCCATTCTGGTTAAGCGTTTGGAGCAGCAGAAGTGCGAAGAATATTTAGTGTTCTCAACCATTTCTTAGATTCAAGCTCCCATACCTCGCGAACGGATTGACCAAACCCAAAAATTCCTTTTGCGTCTGAAAGTAGAAACTCGTACGATTACAAAGGTATGTGTATTTTTTCCCTAGGCCTTTCTGGTTAAGCGTTTGGAGCAGCAGAAGTGCGCAAAATTTGTTGCCTACTCAACAATTTCTTGGCTTCAAACTCCCATATCTCGCGAACGGATTGACCAAACCCAAAAATTCCTATTGCAACTGGAAGTAGAAGCTCGCCCGATTACAACGGTATGTGTATTTTTCCATAGGCCATTCTGGTTAAGCTTTTGGAGCAGCAGGAGTGCGAAAAATTTGTTGTCTTCTCAACCATTTCTTAGCTTCAAACTCCCATATCTCGCGAACGGATTGACCAAACCCAGCAATTCCTATTGCGTCTGAAAATAGAAACCCGCCCGATTACAACAGTATGTTTATTTGCCCCCTAGGCCATTCTGGTTAAGCGTTTGGAGCTGCAGATGTGCGAAAAATATTTAGTCTTCTCAACCATTTCTTATATTCAAACTCCCATATCTCGCGAACGGATTGACCAAACCCAAACATTCCTGTTGCCTCTGAAAGTAGAAACTCGCCCGGTTACAAAGGTATGTGTATTTTTTCCCTAGGCCTTTCTGGTTAAGCGTTTGGAGCAGCAGAAGTGCGCAAAATTCGTTGCCTACTGAACAATTTCTTGGCTTCAAACTCCAATATCTCGCGAACGGATTGACCAAACACAAAAATTCCTGTTGCAACTGGAAGTAGAAGCTCGCCCGATTACAACGGTATGTGTATTTTTCCATGGGCCATTCTGGTTAAGCGTTTGGAGCAGCAGGAGTGCGAAAAATTTGTTGTCCTCTCAAACATTTCTTAGCTTCAAACTCCCATATCTCGCGAACGGATTGACCAAACCCAGAAATTCCTATTGCGTCTGAAAATAGAAACCCGCACGATTACAACGGTATGTGTATTTTTCCATAGGCCATTCTGGTTAAGCGTTTGGAGCTGCAGAAGTGCGAAAAATATTTAGTCTTCTCAACCATTTCTTATATTCAAACTCCCATATCTCGCGAACGGATTGACCAAACCCAAACATTCCTGTTGCCTCTGAAAGTAGAAACTCGCCCGGTTACAGCGGTATGTGTATTTTTCCCTAGGCCATTCTGGTTAAGCGTTTGGAGCAGCAGAAGTGTGCAAAATTTGTTGTCTTCTCAACCATTTCTTAGCTTCAAACTCCCATATCTCGCGAACGGACTGACCAAACCCAAAAATTCCTGTTGCGTATGAAAGTAGAAACTCGTACGATTACAACGGTATGTGTTGTTTTTCCCTAGGCCCTTCTGGTTAAGCTTTTGGAGCAGCAGAATTGCCCAAAATTTTTTGCCTTCTCAACCATTTCTTAGCTTCAAACTCACATATCTCGCGAACGGATTGAACAAACCCATAAATTCCGATTGCGTCTGGAAGTAGAAACTCGCCCGATTACAACAGTATGTGTACTTTTTCCCTAGGCCATTCTAGTTAAGCGTTTGGAGCAGCAGAAGTGCGCAAAATTTGTTGTGTTCTCAACCATTTCTTAGCTTCAAACTCCCGTATCTCGCGAACGGATATACCAAACCCAAAAATTCGTATTGCGTCTGAAAGTAGAAACTCGCCCGATTACAACGGTATGTGTATTTTCCCCCTAGGCCATTCTGGTTAAGCGTTTGGAGCAGCAGAAATGCGAAAAATATTTAGTATTCTCAACCATTTCTTAGATTCAAGCTCCCATACCTCGCGAACAGATTGACCAAACCCAAAAATTCCTGTTGCGTCTGAAAGTACAAAGTTGTACGATTACAACGCTGTGTGCATTTTTTCCTTAGGCCATTCTGGTTAAGCGTTTGGAGCAGCAGAAGGGCGAAATATTTGTTGCCTTCTCAACCATTTCTTAGCTTCAAACTCCCATATCTCGCAAACGGATTGACCAAACCCATAAATTCCGATTGCGTCTGGAAGTAGAAACTCGCCCGATTACAACAGTATGTGTACTTTCTCCCTAGGCCATTCTAGTTAAGCGTTTGGAGCAGCAGAAGTGCGCAAAATTTTTTGTCTTCTCAACCATTTCTTAGCTTCAAACTCCCATATCGCGCGAACGGATTGACCAAACCCAAAAATACCTGCTGCGTCTGAAAGTAGAAACTCGCCCGATTGCAACGGTATGTGTATTTTTTCCCTAGGGCATTCTGGTTAAGCGTTTGGAGCAGCAGAAATGCCCAAAATTTGTTGCCTTCTCAACCATTTCATGGCTTCAAACTCCCATATCTCGCGAACGGATTGACCAAACCCAAAAATTCCTATTGCATATGAAAGTAGAAACTCGCACGATTACAAGTGTATGTGTATTTTTTCCCTAGGCCATTCTGGTGAAGCGTTCGGGGCAGCAGTAGTGTGCAAAATTTGTTGCCTTCTCAACCATTTCTTATCTTCAATCTCCCATATCTCGCGAACGGATTGACCAAACCCAAAAATTCCTATTGCGTCTGAAAATAGAAACCCGCACGATTACAACGGTATGTGTATTTTTCCATAGGCCATTCTGGTTAAGCGTTTGGAGCTGCAGAAGTGCGAAAAATATTTAGTCTTCTCAACCATTTCTTATATTCAAACTCCCATATCTCGCGAACGGATTGACCAAACCCAAACATTCCTGTTGCCTCTGAAAGTAGAAACTCGCCCGGTTACAGCGGTATGTGTATTTTTCCCTAGGCCATTCTGGTTAAGCGTTTGGAGCAGCAGAAGTGTGCAAAATTTGTTGTCTTCTCAACCATTTCTTAGCTTCAAACTCCCATATCTCGCGAACGGACTGACCAAACCCAAAAATTCCTGTTGCGTATGAAAGTAGAAACTCGTACGATTACAACGGTATGTGTTGTTTTTCCCTAGGCCCTTCTGGTTAAGCTTTTGGAGCAGCAGAATTGCCCAAAATTTTTTGCCTTCTCAACCATTTCTTAGCTTCAAACTCACATATCTCGCGAACGGATTGAACAAACCCATAAATTCCGATTGCGTCTGGAAGTAGAAACTCGCCCGATTACAACAGTATGTGTACTTTTTCCCTAGGCCATTCTAGTTAAGCGTTTGGAGCAGCAGAAGTGCGCAAAATTTGTTGTGTTCTCAACCATTTCTTAGCTTCAAACTCCCGTATCTCGCGAACGGATATACCAAACCCAAAAATTCGTATTGCGTCTGAAAGTAGAAACTCGCCCGATTACAACGGTATGTGTATTTTCCCCCTAGGCCATTCTGGTTAAGCGTTTGGAGCAGCAGAAATGCGAAAAATATTTAGTATTCTCAACCATTTCTTAGATTCAAGCTCCCATACCTCGCGAACAGATTGACCAAACCCAAAAATTCCTGTTGCGTCTGAAAGTACAAAGTTGTACGATTACAACGCTGTGTGCATTTTTTCCTTAGGCCATTCTGGTTAAGCGTTTGGAGCAGCAGAAGGGCGAAATATTTGTTGCCTTCTCAACCATTTCTTAGCTTCAAACTCCCATATCTCGCAAACGGATTGACCAAACCCATAAATTCCGATTGCGTCTGGAAGTAGAAACTCGCCCGATTACAACAGTATGTGTACTTTCTCCCTAGGCCATTCTAGTTAAGCGTTTGGAGCAGCAGAAGTGCGCAAAATTTTTTGTCTTCTCAACCATTTCTTAGCTTCAAACTCCCATATCGCGCGAACGGATTGACCAAACCCAAAAATACCTGCTGCGTCTGAAAGTAGAAACTCGCCCGATTGCAACGGTATGTGTATTTTTTCCCTAGGGCATTCTGGTTAAGCGTTTGGAGCAGCAGAAATGCCCAAAATTTGTTGCCTTCTCAACCATTTCATGGCTTCAAACTCCCATATCTCGCGAACGGATTGACCAAACCCAAAAATTCCTATTGCATATGAAAGTAGAAACTCGCACGATTACAAGTGTATGTGTATTTTTTCCCTAGGCCATTCTGGTGAAGCGTTCGGGGCAGCAGTAGTGTGCAAAATTTGTTGCCTTCTCAACCATTTCTTATCTTCAATCTCCCATATCTCGCGAACGGATTGACCCAACCCAAAAATTCCTGCTTCGCCTGAAAGTAGAAACTCGCCCGATTACAAAGGTATGTGTATTTTTTCCCTAGGCCATTCTGGTTAAGCGTTTGGAGCTGCAGAATTGCGCACAATTTGTTGCCTTCTCAACCATTTCTCAGCTTCAAACTCCAATATCTCGCTAAGGGATTGACCAAAGCCAAAAATTCCTATTGCATCTGAGAGTAGAAACTCGCCCTATTACAACGGAATGTGTATTTTCCCCATAGGCCATTCTGGTTAAGCGTTTGGAGCAGCAGAAGTGCGAAAAATATTTAGTCTTCTCAACCATTTCTTAGATTCAAACTCCCATATCTCGCGAACGGATTGACCAAACTCAAAAATTCCTGTTGCGTCTGGAAGTAGAAACTTGTACGATTACAACGGTGTGTGTATTTTTTTCCTAGGCCATTCTGGTTAAGCGTTTGGAGCAGCAGAATTGCGAAATATTTGTTGCCTTCTCAACCATTTATTAGCTTCAAACTCCCATATCTCGCGAACGGATTGCCCAAACCCAAAAATTCCTATTTCATCTGAAAGTAGAAACTCGCCCGATTACAACGGTATGTGTATTTTTTACCTAGGCCATTATGGTTAAGCGTTTGGAGCAGCAGAAGTGCGAAAAATTTGTTGCCTTCTCAACCATTTCTTGGCTTCAAACTCCCATATCTCGCGAACGGATTGACCAAACCCAAAAACTCCTATTGTCTCTGAAAGTAGAACATCGCCGGATTACAAGGGTATGTGTATTTTTTCCCTTGGCCATTCTGGTTAAGCGTTTGGAGCAGCAGAAGTGCGACAAATTTGTTGTCTTCCCAACCATTTCTTAGCTTCAAACTCCCATATCTCGCGAACGGATTGACCACACCCAAAAATTCCTATTGCGTCTGAAAGTAGAAACTCGCCCGATTACAACGGTATGTGTATTTTCCCCCTAGGCCATTGTAGTTATTGGTTTCGTGTATCAGACTTGCGAAAATATTGATGGTTTCTAAACCATTCCCGAATTCCAAACTCCCATATCTCGCAAACGGATTGACGAACTCGAGAAATTCCTGTTGCATCTGAAAGCTGAAACTCGCCCGATTACAACGGTTTGTGTACTTTTCCCGAAGGCCATTGTAGTTATTGGTTTCGAGTATCAGACTTGCGAAAATTTTGATGCTTTCTCAACCATTCCTTAACTTCAAACTCCCATATCTCGCGAACGGATTGACGAACTCGAGAAATTCCTGTTGCATCTAAAAGCAGACACTCGCCCGATTACAATGGTATGTGTATTTTTGCCCTAGGCCATAGTAATTATTGGTTTCGAGTATCAGACTTGCGAAAATATTGATGGTTTCTCAACCATTCCTTAAATTCAAACTCCCACATCTCGCGAACGGATTGACGAACTCGAGAAATTCCTGTTGCATCTGAAAGCTGAAACTCGCCCGATTACAACGGTTTGTGTACTTTTCCCGAAGGCCATTGTAGTTATTGGTTTCGAGTATCAGACTTGCGAAAATTTTGATGCTTTCTCAACCATTCCTTAACTTCAAACTCCCATATCTCGCGAACGGATTGACGAACTCGAGAAATTCCTGTTGCATCTGAAAGCAGACACTCGCCCTATTACAAAGGTTTGTGTACTTTTCCCGTAGGCCATTGTAGTTATTGTTTGCGAGTATCAGACTTGCGAAAATTTTGATGGTTTCTCAACCATTCCTTCACTTCAAACTCCTATATCTCGCGAACGGATTGAGGAAATCTAGAATCCCCTGTTGCATCAGAAAGTAGAAACCCGCCCGATTACAACGGTATGTGTATTTTTGCCCTAGGCCATTGTAGTTATTGGTTTCGTGTATCAGACTTGCGAAAATATTGATGGTTTTTCAATCATTCCCGAATTCCAAAATCCCATATCCCGCAAACGGATTGACGAACTCGAGAAATTCCTGTTGCATCTGAAAGCAGAACCTCGCCTGATTACAACGGTATGTGTATTTTTGCCCCAGGCCATAGTAGTTATTGATTTCGACTATCAGACTTGCCAAAATTTTGATGGTTTCTCAACCATTCCTTCACTTCAAACTCCCATATCTCGCGTACGGATCGACGAACTCGAGAAATTCCTGTTGAATCTGAAAGTAGAAACTCGCCTGTTTACAATGGTGTGTGTATTCTTCCCCTAGGCCATAGTAGTTAATGGTTTCGAGTATCAGACTTGCGAAAATATTGATGGTTTTTCAATCATTCCCGAATTCCAAACTCCCATATCTCGCGAACGGATTGACGAACTCGAGAAAGTCCTGTTGCATCTGAAAGCAGAAACTCGCCCGATTGCAACGGTTTGTGTACTTTTCCCGAAGGCCATAGTTGTTAATGGTTTCGAGTATCAGACTTTCGAAAATTTTGATGGTTTCTCAACCATTCCTTAATTTGAAGCTCCCATATCTCGCGAACGGATTGACGAACTCGAGAAATTCCTGTTGCATCTTAAAGTAGAAACTCGCCCGATTACAAAGGTATGTGTATTCTTGCCCTAGGCCATAGTAGTTATTGGTTTCGAGTATCAGACTTGCGAAAATTTACATTGTTTCTCAACCATTCCTTCACTTCAAACTCCTATACCTCGCGAACGGATTGACGAACTCGAGAAATTCCTGTTGCATCTCAAAGCAGAAACGCGCTCGATTACAACGTTGTGTGTACTTTTCCCCTAGGCCATTCCAGTTATTGGTTTCGAGTATCAGAATTGCGAAAATTTGGTGGTTTCTCAACCATTCCTTAACTTCAATCTCCCATACTATATCTCGCGAACGCATTGGCGAACTCGAGACATTCCTGTTGCATCAGAAAGTAGAAACTCGCCCGATTACAACGGTATGTGTGTTTTTGCCCTAGGCCATTGTAGTTATTGGTTTCGAATATCAGACTTGCGTAAATTTTGATGGTTTCTCAACCATTCCTTCACTTCAAACTCCCACACCTGGCGAACGGATTGAGGAAATCGAGAGATTCCTGTTGCATCAGAAAGTAGAAACTCGCTCGATTACAACGGTATGTGTATCTTTGCCCTAGGCCATTGTAGTTATTGGTTTCGAGTATCAGACTTCCGAAAATTTTGATGGTTTCTCAACCATTCCTTCACTTCAAGCTCCTATATCTCGCGAACGGATGGAGAAAATCGAGAATTCCCTGTTGCATCCGAAAGTAAAAACTCACCCGATTGCAACCGTATGTGTATTTTTGCCCTAGGCCATTGTAGTTATTGGTTTCATGTATCACACTTGCGAAAATATTAATGGTTTCTCAACCATTCCTGAATTCCAAACTCCCATATCTCGCAAACGGATTGACGAACTCGAGAAATTCCTGATGCATCTGAAAGCAGAAACTCGCCCGATTAGAATGGTATGTGTATTTCTGCCCTAGGCCATTGTAGTTATTGGTTTCATGTATCACACTTGCGAAAATTTTGATGGTTTCTCAACCATTCCTTAAATTCAAATTCCCATATCTCGCGAACGGATTGGCGAACTCGAGACATTCCTGTTGCATCTGAAAGTAGAAACTCGCCCGATTACAACGGTATTTGTATTTTCTCCCATGCCATAGTAGTTATTGGTTTCGTGTATCAGACTTGCGAAAATATTGATGGTTTCTCAATCATTACCGAATTCCAAACTCCCATATCTCGCAAACGGATTGACGAACTCGAGAAATTCCTATTGCATCTGAAAGCAGAATCTCGCCCGATTACAACGGTACGTGTATTTTTGTCCTAGGCCATAGTAGTCATTGGTTTCGAGTATCAGACTTGCGAAAATTTTGATGGTTTCTCAACCATTCCTTAAATTCAAATTCCCATATCACGCGAACGGATTGAAGAACTCGAGAAATTCCTGTTGCATCTGAAAGCAGAAACTCGCCCCATTATAACGGTATGTGTATTTTTGCCACAGGCCATAGTGGTTATTGATTTCGACTATCAGACTTGCCAAAATTTTGATGGTTTCTCAACCATTCCTTCACTTCAAACTCCCATATCTCGCGTACGGATCGACGAACTCGAGAAATTCCTGTTGAATCTGAAAGTAGAAACTCGCCTGTTTACAATGGAGTGTGTACTTTTCCCCCATGCCATAGTCATTATTGGTTTCGTGTATCAGACTTGCGAAAATATTGATGGTTTCTCAACCATTCCTGAATTCCAAACTCCCACATCTCGCAACCGGATGGACGAACTCGAGAAATTCCTATTGCATCTTAAAGCAGCATCTCGCCCGATTACAACGGTACGTGTATTTTTGTCCTAGGCCATAGTAGTCATTGGTTTCGAGTATCAGACTTGCGAAAATTTTGATGGTTTCTCAACCATTCCTCAAATTCAAACTCCCATGTCTCGCGAACGGATTGACGAACTCGAGAAATTCCTGTAGCATCTGAAAACAAAAACTCGCCCCATTAAAACGGTATGTGTATTTTTGCCCTAGGCCTTAGTAGTTATTGATTTCGACTATCAGACTTGCTAAAATTTTGATGCTTTCTAAACTATTCCTTCACTTCAAACTCCTATATCTCGCGAACGGATTGAGCAAATCCAGAAATTCCCGTTGCATCTAAAAGTAGAAACTCACCCGATTACAACGGTATGTGTATCTTTGCCCTAGGCCATTGTAGTTATTGGTTTCGAGTATCAGACTTCCGAAAATTTTGATGGTTTCTCAACCATTCCTTCACTTCAAGCTCCTATATCTCGCGAACGGATGGAGAAAATCGAGAATTCCCTGTTGCATCCGAAAGTAAAAACTCGCCCGATTGCAACCGTATGTGTATTTTTGCCCTAGGCCATTGTAGTTATTGGTTTCATGTATCACACTTGCGAAAATATTAATGGTTTCTCAACCATTCCTGAATTCCAAACTCCCATATCTCGCAAACGGATTGACGAACTCGAGAAATTCCTGATGCATCTGAAAGCAGAAACTCGCCCGATTAGAATGGTATGTGTATTTCTGCCCTAGGCCATTGTAGTTATTGGTTTCATGTATCACACTTGCGAAAATTTTGATGGTTTCTCAACCATTCCTTAAATTCAAATTCCCATATCTCGCGAACGGATTGGCGAACTCGAGACATTCCTGTTGCATCTGAAAGTAGAAACTCGCCCGATTACAACGGTATTTGTATTTTCTCCCATGCCATAGTAGTTATTGGTTTCGTGTATCAGACTTGCGAAAATATTGATGGTTTCTCAATCATTACCGAATTCCAAACTCCCATATCTCGCAAACGGATTGACGAACTCGAGAAATTCCTATTGCATCTGAAAGCAGAATCTCGCCCGATTACAACGGTACGTGTATTTTTGTCCTAGGCCATAGTAGTCATTGGTTTCGAGTATCAGACTTGCGAAAATTTTGATGGTTTCTCAACCATTCCTTAAATTCAAATTCCCATATCACGCGAACGGATTGAAGAACTCGAGAAATTCCTGTTGCATCTGAAAGCAGAAACTCGCCCCATTATAACGGTATGTGTATTTTTGCCACAGGCCATAGTGGTTATTGATTTCGACTATCAGACTTGCCAAAATTTTGATGGTTTCTCAACCATTCCTTCACTTCAAACTCCCATATCTCGCGTACGGATCGACGAACTCGAGAAATTCCTGTTGAATCTGAAAGTAGAAACTCGCCTGTTTACAATGGAGTGTGTACTTTTCCCCCATGCCATAGTCATTATTGGTTTCGTGTATCAGACTTGCGAAAATATTGATGGTTTCTCAACCATTCCTGAATTCCAAACTCCCACATCTCGCAACCGGATGGACGAACTCGAGAAATTCCTATTGCATCTTAAAGCAGCATCTCGCCCGATTACAACGGTACGTGTATTTTTGTCCTAGGCCATAGTAGTCATTGGTTTCGAGTATCAGACTTGCGAAAATTTTGATGGTTTCTCAACCATTCCTCAAATTCAAACTCCCATGTCTCGCGAACGGATTGACGAACTCGAGAAATTCCTGTAGCATCTGAAAACAAAAACTCGCCCCATTAAAACGGTATGTGTATTTTTGCCCTAGGCCTTAGTAGTTATTGATTTCGACTATCAGACTTGCTAAAATTTTGATGGTTTCTCAACCATTCCTTAACTTCAAACTCCCATATCTCGCGAACGGATTGACGAACTCGAGAAATTCCTGTTGCATCTGAATGCAGAAACTCGCCCGATTACAACGTTATGTGTATTCTTCCCCTAGGCCATTGTAGTTATTGGTTTCGAGTGTCAGACTTGCGAAAATTTTGATGCTTTCTCAACCATTCCTTAACTTCAAACTCCCATATCTCGCGAACGGATTGACGAACTCGAGAAATTCCTGTTGCATCTGAAAGTGGAAACTCGCCCGATTACAACGGTATGTGTATTTTTCCCCTAGGCCAATTTAGTTATTGGTTTCGAGTGTCCGACTTGCGAAAATTTTGATGATTTCTCAACCATTCCTTAACTTCAAACTCCCATATCTCGCAAACGGATTGACGAACTCGAGAAATTCCTGTTGCGTCTGGAAGCAGAAACTCGCCCGAGTACAACGGTATGTGTATTTTTCCCCTAGGCCATTGTAGTTATTGCTTTCGAGTGTCAGACTTGCGAAAATTTTGATGGTTTCTCAACCATTCCTTAACTTCAAACTCCCATACCTCGCGAACGGATTGATGAACTCCAGTAATTCCTGTTTTATCTGAAAGCAGAAACTCGCACGATTACAATGGTGTGTGTACTTTTCCCCTAGGTCATTCCAGTTATTGGTTTCGAGTAACAGACTTGCGAAAATTTTGATGGTTTCTCAACCATTCCTTAACTTCAAACTCCCATATCTCGCGAACGGATTGACGAACTCGAGAAATTCCTGTTGCATCTGAAAGCAGAAACTCTCCCGATTTCAACGGTATGTGTATTTTTCCCCTAGGCCATTGTAGGTATTGGTTTCGAGTATCAGACTTGCGAAAATTTTGATGGTTTCTCAACCATTCCTTAACTTCAAACTCCCATATCTCGCGAACGGATTGACGAACTCGAGAAATTCCTGTTGCATCTGAAAGCAGAAACTCGCCCGAATACAACGGTATGTGTATTTTTCTCCTAGGCCATTGTAGTTATAGATTTCGAGTATCAGACTTGCGAAAATTTTAATGGGGTCTCAACCATTCCTTAAATTCAAACTCCCATATCTCGCGAACCGGTTGACGAACTCGAGCAATTCCTGTTGCATCTGAAAGTAGAAACCGTCCCGATTACAACGGTATGTGTATTTTTCCCCTAGACCATTGTAGTTATTGGTTTCGAGTATCAGACTTGCGAAAATTTTAATGGTTTCTCAACCATTCCTTAACTTCAAACTCCCATATCTCGGGAACGGATTGACGAACTCGAGAAATTCCTGTTTTATCTGAAAGCAGAAACTCGCACGATTACAATGGTGTGTGTACTTTTCCCCTAGGCCATTCCAGTTATTGGTTTCGAGTATCAGACTTGCGAAAATTTTGATGGTTTCTCAACCATTCCTTAACTTCAAACTCCCATATCTCGCGAACGGCTGACGAACTCGAGAAATTCCTGTTTTATCTGAAAGCAGAAACTCGCCCGATTACAACGGTATGTGTATTTTTCCCCTAGGCCATTGCAGTTATTGGTTTCGAGTATCAGACTTTCAAAAATTTTGATGGTTTCTCCACCATTCCTCAACATCGAACTCCCATACCTCGCGAACGGATTGGCGAACCCCGAAAAATTTCTGTTGCATCTGAAAGTAGAAACCGTCCCGATTACAACGGTATGTGTATTTTTCCCCTAGGCCATTGTAGTTAATGGTTTCGAGTATCAGACTTGCGAAAATTTTGATGGTTTCTCAACCATTCCTTAACTTCAAACTACCATATCTCGCGAACGGATTGACGAACTCGAGAAATTCCTGTTTTATCTGAAAGCAGAAACTCGCACGATTTCAATGGTGTGCGTACTTTTCCCCTAGGCCATTCCAGTTATTGGTTT
The DNA here is from genome assembly GCF_051014685.1 of Ptiloglossa arizonensis. Taxonomy (NCBI): domain Eukaryota; kingdom Metazoa; phylum Arthropoda; class Insecta; order Hymenoptera; family Colletidae; genus Ptiloglossa; species Ptiloglossa arizonensis. Next base: position 85,951 of record NW_027478622.1, on the reverse strand, counting down.
CGAGTATCAGACTTGCGAAAATTTTGATGGTTTCTCAACCATTCCTTAACTTCAAACTCCCATATCTCGCGAACGGATTGACGAACTCGAGAAATTCCTGTTTTATCTGAAAGCAGAAACTTGCCCGATTACAACGGTATGTGTATTTTTCCCCTAGGCCATTGTAGTTATTGCTTTCGAGTATCAGACTTTCGAAAATTTTGATGGTTTCTCAACCATTCCTTAACATCGAACTCCCATATCTCCCGAACGGATTGGCGAACCCCGAAAAATTTCTGTTGCATCTGAAAGTAGAAACCGTCCCGATTACAACGGTATGTGTATTTTTCCCCTAGGCCATTGTAGTTAATGGTTTCGAGTATCAGACTTGCGAAAATTTTGATGGTTTCTCAACCATTCCTTAACTTCAAACTACCATATCTCGCGAACGGATTGACGAACTCGAGAAATTCCTGTTTTATCTGAAAGCAGAAACTCGCACGATTTCAATGGTGTGCGTACTTTTCCCCTAGGCCATTCCAGTTATTGGTTTCGAGTATCAGACTTGCGAAAATTTTGATGGTTTCTCAACCATTCCTTAACTTCAAACTCCCATATCTCGCGAACGGATTGACGAACTCGAGAAATTCCTGTTTTATCTGAAAGCAGAAACTTGCCCGATTACAACGGTATGTGTATTTTTCCCCTAGGCCATTGTAGTTATTGCTTTCGAGTATCAGACTTTCGAAAATTTTGATGGTTTCTCAACCATTCCTTAACATCGAACTCCCATATCTCGCGAACGGATTGGCGAACCCCGAAAAATTTCTGTTGCATCTGAAAGTAGAAACCGTCCCGATTACAACGGTATGTGTATTTTTCCCCTAGGCCATTGTAGTTAATGGTTTCGAGTATCAGACTTGCGAAAATTTTAATGGTTTCTCAACCATTCCTTAAATTCAAACTCCCATATCTCGCGAACCGGTTGACGAACTCGAGCAATTCCTGTTGCATCTGAAAGTAGAAACCGTCCCGATTACAACGGTATGTGTATTTTTCCCCTAGACCATTGTAGTTATTGGTTTCGAGTATCAGACTTGCGAAAATTTTAATGGTTTCTCAACCATTCCTTAACTTCAAACTCCCATATCTCGGGAACGGATTGACGAACTCGAGAAATTCCTGTTTTATCTGAAAGCAGAAACTCGCACGATTACAATGGTGTGTGTACTTTTCCCCTAGGCCATTCCAGTTATTGGTTTCGAGTATCAGATTTGCGAAAATTTTGATGGTTTCTCAACCATTCCTTAACTTCAAACTCCCATATCTCGCGAACGGCTGACGAACTCGAGAAATTCCTGTTTTATCTGAAAGCAGAAACTCGCCCGATTACAACGGTATGTGTATTTTTCCCCTAGGCCATTGTAGTTATTGGTTTCGAGCATCAGACTTTCGAAAATTTTGATGGTTTCTCAACCATTCCTTAACATCGAACTCCCATATCTCGCGAACGGATTGGCGAACCCCGAAAAATTTCTGTTGCATCTGAAAGTAGAAACCGTCCCGATTACAACGGTATGTGTATTTTTCCCCTAGGCCATTGTAGTTAATGGTTTCGAGTATCAGACTTGCGAAAATTTTGATGGTTTCTCAACCATTCCTTAACTTCAAACTCCCATATCTCGCGAACGGATTGACGAACTCGAGAAATTCCTGTTTTATCTGAGCAGAAACTCGCACGATTTCAATGGTGTGCGTACTTTTCCCCTAGGCCATTCCAGTTATTGGTTTCGAGTATCAGACTTGCGAAAATTTTGATGGTTTCTCAACCATTCCTTAACTTCAAACTCCCATATCTCGCGAACGGATTGACGAACTCGAGAAATTCCTGTTTTATCTGAAAGCAGAAACTTGCCCGATTACAACGGTAAGTGTATTTTTCCCCTAGGCCATTGTAGTTATTGGTTTCGAGTATCAGACTTTCGAAAATTTTGATGGTTTCTCAACCATTCCTTAACATCGAACTCCCATATCTCGCGAACGGATTGGCGAACCCCGAAAAATTTCTGTTGCATCTGAAAGTAGAAACCGTCCCGATTACAACGGTATGTGTATTTTTCCCCTAGGCCATTGTAGTTAATGGTTTCGAGTATCAGACTTGCGAAAATTTTAATGGTTTCTCAACCATTCCTTAAATTCAAACTCCCATATCTCGGGAACGGATTGACGAACTCGAGAAATTCCTGTTTTATCTGAAAGCCGAAACTCGCACGATTACAATGGTGTGTGTACTTTTCCCCTAGGCCATTCCAGTTATTGGTTTCGAGTATCAGACTTGCGAAAATTTTGATGGTTTCTCAACCATTCCTTAACTTCAAACTCCCATATCTCGCGAACGGCTGACGAACTCGAGAAATTCCTGTTTTATCTGAAAGCAGAAACTCGCCCGATTACAACGGTATGTGTATTTTTCCCCTAGGCCATTGTAGTTATTGGTTTCGAGTATCAGACTTTCGAAAATTTTGATGGTTTCTCAACCATTCCTTAACATCGAACTCCCATATCTCGCGAACGGATTGGCGAACCCCGAAAAATTTCTGTTGCATCTGAAAGTAGAAACCGTCCCGATTACAACGGTATGTGTATTTTTCCCCTAGGCCATTGTAGTTAATGGTTTCGAGTATCAGACTTGCGAAAATTTTGATGGTTTCTCAACCATTCCTTAACTTCAAACTCCCATATCTCGCGAACGGATTGACGAATTCGAGAAATTCCTGTTTTATCTGAAAGCAGAAACTCGCACGATTTCAATGGTGTGCGTACTTTTCCCCTAGGCCATTCCAGTTATTGGTTTCGTGTATCAGACTTGCGAAAATTTTGATGGTTTCTCAACCATTCCTTAACTTCAAACTCCCATATCTCGCGAACGGATTGACGAACTCGAGAAATTCCTGTTTTATCTGAAAGCAGAAACTTGCCCGATTACAACGGTATGTGTATTTTTCCCCTAGGCCATTGTAGTTATTGGTTTCGAGTATCAGACTTTCGAAAATTTTGATGGTTTCTCAACCATTCCTTAACATCGAACTCCCATATCTCGCGAACGGATTGGCGAACCCCGAAAAATTTCTGTTGCATCTGAAAGTAGAAACCGTCCCGATTACAACGGTATGTGTATTTTTCCCCTAGGCCATTGTAGTTAATGGTTTCGAGTATCAGACTTGCGAAAATTTTGATGGTTTCTCAACCACTCCTTAACTTCAAACTCCCATATCTCGCGAACGGATTGACGAACTCGAGAAATTCCTGTTTTATCTGAAAGCATGAACTCGCACGATTTCAATGGTGTGCGTACTTTTCCCCTAGGCCATTCCAGTTATTGGTTTCGAGTATCAGACTTGCGACAATTTTGATGGTTTCTCAACCATTCCTTAACTTCAAATTCCCACATCTCGCGAACGGATTGACGAACTCGAGAAATTCCTGTTGCATCTGAAGGTAGAAACTCGCTCGATTACAATGGTGTGTGTACTTTTCCCCTAGGCCATTCCAGTTATTCGTTACTACGATCAGAATTGCGAAAATTTTGATGGTTTCTCAACCATCTCTTAAATCCAAACTCCAGTATTTGGCGAACGGATTGACGAGTCCGAAAAATTTCTGTTGCATCTGAAAGTAGAAACTCTCCCGATTACAACGGTATGTGTATTTTTCCCCTAGGCCATTGTAGTTATTGGTTTCGAGTATCAGACTTTCGAAAATTTTGATGGTTCCTCAACCATTCCTGAACTTCAAACTCCCATACCTCGCGAACGGATTGACGAACTCGAGAAATTCCTGTTTTATCAGAAAGCAGAAACTCGCACGATTACAATGGTGTGTGTACTTTTCCTCTAGACCATTCCAGTTATTGGTTTCGAGTATCAGACTTGCGAAAATTTTGATGGTTTCTCAACCATTCCTTAACTTCAAACTCCCATATCTCGCGAACGGATTGACGAACTCGAGAAATTCCTGTTTTATCTGAGCAGAAACTCGCACGATTTCAATGGTGTGAGTACTTTTCCCCTAGGCCATTCCAGTTATTGGTTTCGAGTATCAGACTTGCGAAAATTTTGATGGTTTCTCAACCATTCCTTAACTTCAAACTCCCATATCTCGCGAACGGATTGACGAACTCGAGAAATTCCTGTTTTATCTGAAAGCAGAAACTTGCCCGATTACAACGGTAAGTGTATTTTTCCCCTAGGCCATTGTAGTTATTGGTTTCGAGTATCAGACTTTCGAAAATTTTGATGGTTTCTCAACCATTCCTTAACATCGAACTCCCATATCTCGCGAACGGATTGGCGAACCCCGAAAAATTTCTGTTGCATCTGAAAGTAGAAACCGTCCCGATTACAACGGTATGTGTATTTTTCCCCTAGGCCATTGTAGTTAATGGTTTCGAGTATCAGACTTGCGAAAATTTTAATGGTTTCTCAACCATTCCTTAAATTCAAACTCCCATATCTCGGGAACGGATTGACGAACTCGAGAAATTCCTGTTTTATCTGAAAGCCGAAACTCGCACGATTACAATGGTGTGTGTACTTTTCCCCTAGGCCATTCCAGTTATTGGTTTCGAGTATCAGACTTGCGAAAATTTTGATGGTTTCTCAACCATTCCTTAACTTCAAACTCCCATATCTCGCGAACGGCTGACGAACTCGAGAAATTCCTGTTTTATCTGAAAGCAGAAACTCGCCCGATTACAACGGTATGTGTATTTTTCCCCTAGGCCATTGTAGTTATTGGTTTCGAGTATCAGACTTTCGAAAATTTTGATGGTTTCTCAACCATTCCTTAACATCGAACTCCCATATCTCGCGAACGGATTGGCGAACCCCGAAAAATTTCTGTTGCATCTGAAAGTAGAAACCGTCCCGATTACAACGGTATGTGTATTTTTCCCCTAGGCCATTGTAGTTAATGGTTTCGAGTATCAGACTTGCGAAAATTTTGATGGTTTCTCAACCATTCCTTAACTTCAAACTCCCATATCTCGCGAACGGATTGACGAATTCGAGAAATTCCTGTTTTATCTGAAAGCAGAAACTCGCACGATTTCAATGGTGTGCGTACTTTTCCCCTAGGCCATTCCAGTTATTGGTTTCGTGTATCAGACTTGCGAAAATTTTGATGGTTTCTCAACCATTCCTTAACTTCAAACTCCCATATCTCGCGAACGGATTGACGAACTCGAGAAATTCCTGTTTTATCTGAAAGCAGAAACTTGCCCGATTACAACGGTATGTGTATTTTTCCCCTAGGCCATTGTAGTTATTGGTTTCGAGTATCAGACTTTCGAAAATTTTGATGGTTTCTCAACCATTCCTTAACATCGAACTCCCATATCTCGCGAACGGATTGGCGAACCCCGAAAAATTTCTGTTGCATCTGAAAGTAGAAACCGTCCCGATTACAACGGTATGTGTATTTTTCCCCTAGGCCATTGTAGTTAATGGTTTCGAGTATCAGACTTGCGAAAATTTTGATGGTTTCTCAACCACTCCTTAACTTCAAACTCCCATATCTCGCGAACGGATTGACGAACTCGAGAAATTCCTGTTTTATCTGAAAGCATGAACTCGCACGATTTCAATGGTGTGCGTACTTTTCCCCTAGGCCATTCCAGTTATTGGTTTCGAGTATCAGACTTGCGACAATTTTGATGGTTTCTCAACCATTCCTTAACTTCAAATTCCCACATCTCGCGAACGGATTGACGAACTCGAGAAATTCCTGTTGCATCTGAAGGTAGAAACTCGCTCGATTACAATGGTGTGTGTACTTTTCCCCTAGGCCATTCCAGTTATTCGTTACTACGATCAGAATTGCGAAAATTTTGATGGTTCCTCAACCATCTCTTAAATCCAAACTCCAGTATTTGGCGAACGGATTGACGAGTCCGAAAAATTTCTGTTGCATCTGAAAGTAGAAACTCTCCCGATTACAACGGTATGTGTATTTTTCCCCTAGGCCATTGTAGTTATTGGTTTCGAGTATCAGACTTTCGAAAATTTTGATGGTTCCTCAACCATTCCTGAACTTCAAACTCCCATACCTCGCGAACGGATTGACGAACTCGAGAAATTCCTGTTTTATCAGAAAGCAGAAACTCGCACGATTACAATGGTGTGTGTACTTTTCCTCTAGACCATTCCAGTTATTGGTTTCGAGTATCAGACTTGCGAAAATTTTGATGGTTTCTCAACCATTCCTTAACTTCAAACTCCCATATCTCGCGAACGGATTGACGAACTCGAGAAATTCCTGTTTTATCTGAAAGCAGAAACTTGCCCGATTACAACGGTATGTGTATTTTTCCCCTAGGCCATTGTAGTTATTGGTTTCGAGTATCAGACTTTCGAAAACTTTGATGGTTTCTCAACCATTCCTTAACATCGAACTCCCATATCTCGCGAACGGATTGGCGAACCCCGAAAAATTTCTGTTGCATCTGAAAGTAGAAACCGTCCCGATTACAACGCTATGTGTATTTTTCCCCTAGGCCATTGTAGTTAATGGTTTCGAGTATCAGACTTGCGAAAATTTTGATGGTTTCTCAACCATTCCTTAACTTCAAACTCCCATATCTCGCGAACGGATTGACGAACTCGAGAAATTCCTGTTTTATCTGAAAGCAGAAACTCGCACGATTTCAATGGTGTGCGTACTTTTCCCCTAGGCCATTCCAGTTATTGGTTTCGAGTATCAGACTTGCGAAAATTTTGATGGTTTCTCAACCATTCCTTAACTTCAAACTCCCATATCTCGCGAACCGGTTGACGAACTCGAGCAATTCCTGTTGCATCTGAAAGTAGAAACCGTCCCGATTACAACGGTATGTGTATTTTTCCCCTAGACCATTGTAGTTATTGGTTTCGAGTATCAGACTTGCGAAAATTTTGATGGTTTCTCAACCATTCCTTAACTTCAAACTCCCATATCTCGCGAACGGATTGGCGAACCCCGAAAAATTTCTGTTGCATCTGAAAGTAGAAACCGTCCCGATTACAACGGTATGTGTATTTTTCCCCTAGGCCATTGTAGTTAATGGTTTCGAGTATCAGACTTGCGAAAATTTTGATGGTTTCTCAACCATTCCTTAACTTCAAACTCCCATATCTCGCGAACGGATTGACGAACTCGAGAAATTCCTGTTGCATCTGAAAGCAGAAACTCGCCCGAATACAACGGTATGTGTATTTTTCTCCTAGGCCATTGTAGTTATAGATTTCGAGTATCAGACTTGCGAAAATTTTGATGGTTTCTCAACCATTCCTTAGCTTCAAACTCCCATATCTCCCGAACGGATTGACTAACTCGAGAAATTCCTGTTGCCTCTGAAAGTATAAGCTCGCCCGATTACAATGGTGTGAGTACTTTTCCCCTAGGCCGTTGCAGTTATTGGGTTCGAGTGTCAGACTTGCGAAAATTTTGATGGTTTCTCAACCATTCCTTAACTTCAAACTCCCATATCTCGCGAACGGATTGACGAACTCGAGAAATTCCTGTTTTATCTGAAAGCAGAAACTGGCACGATTACAATGGTGTGTGTACTTTCCCCTAGGCCATTCCAGTTATTGGTTTCGAGTATCAGACTTGCGTAAATTTTGATGGTTTCTCAACCATTCCTTAACTTCAAGCTCCCATATGTGGCGAACGGATTGACGAACCCCGAAAAATTTCTGTTGCATCTAAAAGTAGAAACCGTCCCGATTACAACGGTACGTGTATTTTTCCCCTAGGCCATTGTCGTTATTGGTTTCGAGTATCAGACTTGCGAAAATTTTGATGGTTCCTCAACCATTCCTTAACTTCAAACTCCCATATCTCGCGAACGGATTGACGAACTCGAGAAATTCCTGTTGCATCTGAAAGCAGAAACTCGCCCGAATACAACGGTATGTGTATTTTTCTCCTAGGCCATTGTAGTTATAGATTTCGAGTATCAGACTTGCGAAAATTTTGATGGTTTCTCAACCATTCCTTAGCTTCAAACTCCCATATCTCCCGAACGGATTGACTAACTCGAGAAATTCCTGTTGCCTCTGAAAGTATAAGCTCGCCCGATTACAATGGTGTGAGTACTTTTCCCCTAGGCCGTTGCAGTTATTGGGTTCGAGTGTCAGACTTGCGAAAATTTTGATGGTTTCTCAACCATTCCTTAACTTCAAACTCCCATATCTCGCGAACGGATTGACGAACTCGAGAAATTCCTGTTTTATCTGAAAGCAGAAACTGGCACGATTACAATGGTGTGTGTACTTTCCCCTAGGCCATTCCAGTTATTGGTTTCGAGTATCAGACTTGCGTAAATTTTGATGGTTTCTCAACCATTCCTTAACTTCAAGCTCCCATATGTGGCGAACGGATTGACGAACCCCGAAAAATTTCTGTTGCATCTAAAAGTAGAAACCGTCCCGATTACAACGGTACGTGTATTTTTCCCCTAGGCCATTGTCGTTATTGGTTTCGAGTATCAGACTTGCGAAAATTTTGATGGTTCCTCAACCATTCCTTAACTTCAAACTCCCATATCTCGCGAACGGATTGACTAACTCGAGAAATTCCTGTTGCATCTGAAGGTAGAAACACGCCCGATTACAATGGTGTGTGTACTTTTCCCGTAGGCCGTTGCAGTTATTGGTTTCGAGTATCAGACTTGCGAAAATTTTGATGGTTTCTCAACCATTCCTTAACTTCAAACTCCCATATCTCGCGAACGGGTTGACGAACTCGAGCAATTCCTGTTGCATCTGAAAGTAGAAACCGTCCCGATTACAACGGTATGTGTATTTTTCCCCTAGACCATTGTAGTTATTGGTTTCGAGTATCAGACTTGCGAAAATTTTAATGGTTTCTCAACCATTCCTTAAATTCAAACTCCCATATCTCGCGAACGGATTGACGAACTCGAGAAATTCCTGTTTTATCTGAAAGCAGAAACTCGCACGATTACCATGGTGTGTGTACTTTTCCCCTAGGCCATTCCAGTTATTGGTTTCGAGTATCAGACTTGCGAAAATTTTGATGGTTTCTCAACCATTCCTTAACTTCAAACTCCCATATCTCGCGAACGGATTGACGAACTCGAGAAATTCCTGTTTTATCTGAAAGCAGAAACTTGCCCGATTACAACGGTATGTGTATTTTTCCCCTAGGCCATTGTAGTTATTGGTTTCGAGTATCAGATTTTCGAAAATTTTGATGGTTTCTCAACCATTCCTTAACATCGAACTCCCATATCTCGCGAACGGATTGGCGAACCCCGAAAAATTTCTGTTGCATCTGAAAGTAGAAACCGTCCCGATTACAACGGTGTGTGTATTTTTCCCCTAGGCCATTGTAGTTAATGGTTTCGAGTATCAGACTTGCGAAAATTTTGATGGTTTCTCAACCATTCCTTAACTTCAAACTCCCATATCTCGCGAACGGATTGACGAACTCGAGAAATTCCTGTTTTATCTGAAAGCAGAAACTCGCCCGATTACAACGGTATGTGTATTTTTCCCCTAGGCCATTGTAGTTATTGGTTTCGAGTATCAGACTTGCGACAATTTTGATGGTTTCTCAACCATTCCTTAACATCGAACTCCCATATCTCGCGAACGGATTGGCGAACCCCGAAAAATTCCTGTTTTATCTGAAAGCAGAAACTTGCCCGATTACAACGGTATGTGTATTTTTCCCCTAGGCCATTGTAGTTATTGGTTTCGAGTATCAGACTTTCGAAAATTTTGATGGTTTCTCAACCATTCCTTAACATCGAACTCCCATATCTCGCGAACGGATTGGCGAACCCCGAAAAATTTCTGTTGCATCTGAAAGAAGAAACCGTCCCGATTACAACGGTGTGCGTACTTTTCCCCTAGGCCATTCCAGTTATTGGTTTCGAGTATCAGACTTGCGACAATTTTGATGGTTTCTCAACCATTCCTTAACTTCAAACTCCCATATCTCGCGAACGGTTGTACGAACTCGAGAAATTCCTGTTTTACCAGAAAGCAGAAACTCGCCCGATTACAACGGTATGTGTATTTTTACCCTAGGGCATTGTAGTTATTGGTTTCGAGTATCAGACTTTCGAAAATTTTGATGGTTTCTCAACCATTCCTTAACATCGAACTCCCATATCTCGCGAACGGATTGGCGAACCCCGAAAAATTTCTGTTGCATCTGAAAGTAGAAACCGTCCCGATTACAACGGTATGTGTATTTTTCCCCTAGGCCATTGTAGTTAATGGTTTCGAGTGTCAGACTTGCGAAAATTTTGATGGTTTCTCAACCATTCCTTAACTTCAAACTCCCATATCTCGCGAACGGATTGACGAACTCGAGAAATTCCTGTTTTATCTGAAAGCAGAAACTGGCACGATTACAATGGTGTGTGTACTTTTCCCCTAGGCCATTCCAGTTATTGGTTTCGAGTATCAGACTTGCGTAAATTTTGATGGTTTCTCAACCATTCCTTAACTTCAAGCTCCCATATGTGGCGAACGGATTGACGAACCCCGAAAAATTTCTGTTGCATCTGAAAGTAGAAACCGTCCCGATTACAACGGTACGTGTATTTTTCCCCTAGGCCATTGTCGTTATTGGTTTCGAGTATCAGACTTGCGAAAATTTTGATGGTTCCTCAACCATTCCTTAACTTCAAACTCCCATATCTCGCGAACGGATTGACTAACTCGAGAAATTCCTGTTGCATCTGAAGGTAGAAACACGCCCGATTACAATGGTGTGTGTACTTTTCCCGTAGGCCGTTCCAGTTATTGGTTTCGAGTATCAGACTTGCGAAAATTTTGATGGTTTCTCAACCATTCCTTAACTTCAAACTCCCATATCTCGCGAACGGGTTGACGAACTCGAGCAATTCCTGTTGCATCTGAAAGTAGAAACCGTCCCGATTACAACGGTATGTGTATTTTTCCCCTAGACCATTGTAGTTATTGGTTTCGAGTATCAGACTTGCGAAAATTTTAATGGTTTCTCAACCATTCCTTAAATTCAAACTCCCATATCTCGCGAACGGATTGGCGAACCCCGAAAAATTTCTGTTGCATCTGAAAGTAGAAACCGTCCCGATTACAACGGTATGTGTATTTTTCCCCTAGGCCATTGTAGTTAATGGTTTCGAGTATCAGACTTGCGAAAATTTTGATGGTTTCTCAACCATTCCTTAACTTCAAACTCCCATATCTCGCGAACGGATTGACGAACTCGAGAAATTCCTGTTTTATCTGAGCAGAAACTCGCACGATTTCAATGGTGTGCGTACTTTTCCCCTAGGCCATTCCAGTTATTGGTTTCGAGTATCAGACTTGCGACAATTTTGATGGTTTCTCAACCATTCCTTAACTTCAAACTCCCATATCTCGCGAACGGTTGTACGAACTCGAGAAATTCCTGTTTTACCAGAAAGCAGAAACTCGCCCGATTACAACGGTATGTGTATTTTTCCCCTAGGCCGTTGTAGTTATTGGTTTCGAGTATCAGACTTTCGAAAATTTTGATGGTTTCTCAACCATTCCTTAATATCGAACTCCCATATGTGGCGAACGGATTGACGAACCCCGAAAAATTTCTGTTGCATCTGAAAGTAGAAACCGTCCCGATTACAACGGTACGTGTATTTTTCCCCTAGGCCATTGTCGTTATTGGTTTCGAGTATCAGACTTGCGAAAATTTTGATGGTTTCTCAACCATTCCTTAACTTCAAACTCCCATATCTCGCGAACGGATTGGCGAACCCCGAAAAATTTCTGTTGCATCTGAAGGTAGAAACACGCCCGATTACAATGGTGTGTGTACTTTTCCCGTAGGCCGTTCCAGTTATTGGTTTCGAGTATCAGACTTGCGAAAATTTTGATGGTTCCTCAACCATTCCTTAACTTCAAACTCCCATATCTCGCGAACGGATTGACTAACTCGAGAAATTCCTGTTGCATCTGAAGGTAGAAACACGTCCGATTACAATGGTGTGTGTACTTTTCCCGTAGGCCGTTCCAGTTATTGGTTTCGAGTATCAGACTTGCGAAAATTTTGATGGTTTCTCAACCATTCCTTAACTTCAAACTCCCATATCTCGCGAACGGGTTGACGAACTCGAGCAATTCCTGTTGCATCTGAAAGCAGAAACTCGCCCGAATACAACGGTATGTGTATTTTTCTCCTAGGCCATTGTAGTTATAGATTTCGAGTATCAGACTTGCGAAAATTTTGATGGTTTCTCAACCATTCCTTAGCTTCAAACTCCCATATCTCCCGAACGGATTGACTAACTCGAGAAATTCCTGTTTTATCTGAAAGCAGAAACTGGCACGATTACAATGGTGTGTGTACTTTTCCCCTAGGCCATTCCAGTTATTGGTTTCGAGTATCAGACTTGCGTAAATTTTGATGGTTTCTCAACCATTCCTTAACTTCAAGCTCCCATATGTGGCGAACGGATTGACGAACCCCGAAAAATATCTGTTGCATCTAAAAGTAGAAACCGTCCCGTTTACAACGGTACTTGTATTTTTCCCCTAGGCCATTGTCGTTATTGGTTTCGAGTATCAGACTTGCGAAAATTTTGATGGTTCCTCAACCATTCCTTAACTTCAAACTCCCATATCTCGCGAACGGATTGACTAACTCGAGAAATTCCTGTTGCATCTGAAGGTAGAAACACGCCCGATTACAATGGTGTGTGTACTTTTCCCGTAGGCCGTTCCAGTTATTGGTTTCGAGTATCAGACTTGCGAAAATTTTGATGGTTTCTCAACCATTCCTTAACTTCAAACTCCCATATCTCGCGAACGGGTTGACGAACTCGAGCAATTCCTGTTGCATCTGAAAGTAGAAACCGTCCCGATTACAACGGTATGTGTATTTTTCCCCTAGACCATTGTAGTTATTGTTTTCGAGTATCAGACTTGCGAAAATTTTAATGGTTTCTCAACCATTCCTTAAATTCAAACTCCCATATCTCGCGAACGGATTGACGAACTCGAGAAATTCCAGTTTTATCTGAAAGCAGAAACTCGCACGATTACCATGGTGTGTGTACTTTTCCCCTAGGCCATTCCAGTTATTGGTTTCGAGTATCAGACTTGCGAAAATTCTGATGGTTTCTCAACCATTCCTTAACTTCAAACTCCCATATCTCGCGAACGGATTGACGAACTCGAGAAATTCCTGTTTTATCTGAAAGCAGAAACTTGCCCGATTACAACGGTATGTGTATTTTTCCCCTAGGCCATTGTAGTTATTGGTTTCGAGTATCAGACTTTCGAAAATTTTGATGGTTTCTCAACCATTCCTTAACATCGAACTCCCATATCTCGCGAACGGATTGGCGAACCCCGAAAAATTTCTGTTGCATCTGAAAGTAGAAACCGTCCCGATTACAACGGTGTGTGTATTTTTCCACTAGGCCATTGTAGTTAATGGTTTCGAGTATCAGACTTGCGAAAATTTTGATGGTTTCTCAACCATTCCTTAACTTCAAACTCCCATATCTCGCGAACGGATTGACGAACTCGAGAAATTCCTGTTTTATCTGAAAGCAGAAACTCGCACGATTTCAATGGTGTGCGTACTTTTCCCCTAGGCCATTCCAGTTATTGGTTTCGAGTATCAGACTTGCGACAATTTTGATGGTTTCTCAACCATTCCTTAGCTTCAAACTCCCATATCTCGCGAACGGTTGTACGAACTCGAGAAATTCCTGTTTTACCAGAAAGCAGAAACTCGCCCGATTACAACGGTATGTGTATTTTTCCCCTAGGCCATTGTAGTTATTGGTTTCGAGTATCAGACTTTCGAAAATTTTGATGGTTTCTCAACCATTCCTTAACATCGAACTCCCATATCTCGCGAACGGATTGGCGAACCCCGAAAAATTTCTGTTGCATCTGAAAGTAGAAACCGTCCCGATTACAACGGTATGTGTATTTTTCCCCTAGGCCATTGTAGTTAATGGTTTCGAGTATCAGACTTGCGAAAATTTTGATGGTTTCTCAACCATTCCTTAACTTCAAACTCCCATATCTCGCGAACGGATTGACGAACTCGAGAAATTCCTGTTGCATCTGAAAGCAGAAACTCGCCCGAATACAACGGTATGTGTATTTTTCCCCTAGGCCGTTGCAGTTATTGGGTTCGAGTGTCAGACTTGCGAAAATTTTGATGGTTTCTCAACCATTCCTTAACTTCAAACTCCCATATCTCGCGAACGGATTGACGAACTCGAGAAATTCCTGTTTTATCTGAAAGCAGAAACTGGCACGATTACAATGGTGTGTGTACTTTTCCCCTAGGCCATTCCAGTTATTGGTTTCGAGTATCAGACTTGCGTAAATTTTGATGGTTTCTCAACCATTCCTTAACTTCAAGCTCCCATATGTGGCGAACGGATTGACGAACCCCGAAAAATTTCTGTTGCATCTGAAAGTAGAAACCGTCCCGATTACAACGGTACGTGTATTTTTCCCCTAGGCCATTGTCGTTATTGGTTTCGAGTATCAGACTTGCGAAAATTTTGATGGTTTCTCAACCATTCCTTAACTTCAAACTCCCATATCTCGCGAACGGGTTGACGAACTCGAGCAATTCCTGTTGCATCTGAAAGTAGAAACCGTCCCGATTACAACGGTATGTGTATTTTTCCCCTAGACCATTGTAGTTATTGGTTTCGAGTATCAGACTTGCGAAAATTTTAATGGTTTCTCAACCATTCCTTAAATTCAAACTCCCATATCTCGCGAACGGATTGGCGAACCCCGAAAAATTTCTGTTGCATCTGAAAGTAGAAACCGTCCCGATTACAACGGTATGTGTATTTTTCCCCTAGGCCATTGTAGTTAATGGTTTCGAGTATCAGACTTGCGAAAATTTTGATGGTTTCTCAACCATTCCTTAACTTCAAACTCCCATATCTCGCGAACGGATTGACGAACTCGAGAAATTCCTGTTTTATCTGAAAGCAGAAACTCGCACGATTTCAATGGTGTGCGTACTTTTCCCCTAGGCCATTCCAGTTATTGGTTTCGAGTATCAGACTTGCGACAATTTTGATGGTTTCTCAACCATTCCTTAACTTCAAACTCCCATATCTCGCGAACGGTTGTACGAACTCGAGAAATTCCTGTTTTACCAGAAAGCAGAAACTCGCCCGATTACAACGGTATGTGTATTTTTCCCCTAGGCCATTGTAGTTATTGGTTTCGAGTATCAGACTTTCGAAAATTTTGATGGTTTCTCAACCATTCCTTAATATCGAACTCCCATATCTCGCGAACGGATTGGCGAACCCCGAAAAATTTCTGTTGCATCTGAAAGTAGAAACCGTCCCGATTACAACGGTATGTGTATTTTTCCCCTAGGCCATTGTAGTTAATGGTTTCGAGTATCAGACTTGCGAAAATTTTGATGGTTTCTCAACCATTCCTTAACTTCAAACTCCCATATCTCGCGAACGGATTGACGAACTCGAGAAATTCCTGTTGCATCTGAAAGCAGAAACTCGCCCGAATACAACGGTATGTGTATTTTTCTCCTAGGCCATTGTAGTTATAGATTTCGAGTATCAGACTTGCGAAAATTTTGATGGTTTCTCAACCATTCCTTAGCTTCAAACTCCCATATCTCCCGAACGGATTGACTAACTCGAGAAATTCCTGTTGCCTCTGAAAGTATAAGCTCGCCCGATTACAATGGTGTGAGTACTTTTCCCCTAGGCCGTTGCAGTTATTGGGTTCGAGTGTCAGACTTGCGAAAATTTTGATGGTTTCTCAACCATTCCTTAACTTCAAACTCCCATATCTCGCGAACGGATTGACGCACTCGAGAAATTCCTGTTTTATCTGAAAGCAGAAACTGGCACGATTACAATGGTGTGTGTACTTTTCCCCTAGGCCATTCCAGTTATTGGTTTCGAGTATCAGACTTGCGTAAATTTTGATGGTTTCTCAACCATTCCTTAACTTCAAGCTCCCATATGTGGCGAACGGATTGACGAACCCCGAAAAATTTCTGTTGCATCTGAAAGTAGAAACCGTCCCGATTACAACGGTACGTGTATTTTTCCCCTAGGCCATTGTCGTTATTGGTTTCGAGTATCAGACTTGCGAAAATTTTGATGGTTCCTCAACCATTCCTTAACTTCAAACTCCCATATCTCGCGAACGGATTGACTAACTCGAGAAATTTCTGTTGCATCTGAAAGTAGAAACCGTCCCGATTACAACGGTATGTGTATTTTTCCCCTAGGCCATTGTAGTTAATGGTTTCGAGTATCAGACTTGCGAAAATTTTGATGGTTTCTCAACCATTCCTTAACTTCAAACTCCCATATCTCGCGAACGGATTGACGAACTCGAGAAATTCCTGTTGCATCTGAAAGCAGAAACTCGCCCGAATACAACGGTATGTGTATTTTTCTCCTAGGCCATTGTAGTTATAGATTTCGAGTATCAGACTTGCGAAAATTTTGATGGTTTCTCAACCATTCCTTAGCTTCAAACTCCCATATCTCCCGAACGGATTGACTAACTCGAGAAATTCCTGTTGCCTCTGAAAGTATAAGCTCGCCCGATTACAATGGTGTGAGTACTTTTCCCCTAGGCCGTTGTAGTTATTGGGTTCGAGTGTCAGACTTGCGAAAATTTTGATGGTTTCTCAACCATTCCTTAACTTCAAACTCCCATATCTCGCGAACGGATTGACGAACTCGAGAAATTCCTGTTTTATCTGAAAGCAGAAACTGGCACGATTACAATGGTGTGTGTACTTTTCCCCTAGGCCATTCCAGTTATTGGTTTCGAGTATCAGACTTGCGTAAATTTTGATGGTTTCTCAACCATTCCTTAACTTCAAGCTCCCATATGTGGCGAACGGATTGACGAACCCCGAAAAATTTCTGTTGCATCTGAAAGTAGAAACCGTCCCGATTACAACGGTACGTGTATTTTTCCCCTAGGCCATTGTCGTTATTGGTTTCGAGTATCAGACTTGCGAAAATTTTAATGGTTTCTCAACCATTCCTTAAATTCAAACTCCCATATCTCGCGAACGGTTGTACGAACTCGAGAAATTCCTGTTTTACCAGAAAGCAGAAACTCGCACGATTACAACGGTATATGTATTTTTCCCCTAGGCCACTGTAGTCATTGGTTTCGAGTATCAGACTTGCGAAAATTTTGATGGTTTCTCAACCATTCCTTAACTTCAAATTCCCACATCTCGCGAACGGATTGACGAACTCGAGAAATTCCTGTTGCATCTGAAGGTAGAAACTCGCTCGATTACAATGGTGTGTGTACTTTTCCCCTAGGCCATTCCAGTTATTCGTTACTACGATCAGAATTGCGAAAATTTTGATGGTTTCTCAACCATCTCTTAAATCCAAACTCCAGTATTTGGCGAACGGATTGACGAGTCCGAAAAATTTCTGTTGCATCTGAAAGTAGAAACTCTCCCGATTACAACGGTATGTGTATTTTTCCCCTAGGCCATTGTAGTTATTGGTTTCGAGTATCAGACTTTCGAAAATTTTGATGGTTCCTCAACCATTCCTGAACTTCAAACTCCCATACCTCGCGAACGGATTGACGAACTCGAGAAATTCCTGTTTTATCAGAAAGCAGAAACTCGCACGATTACAATGGTGTGTGTACTTTTCCCCTCGGCCATTCCAGTTATTGGTTTCGAGTATCAGACTTGCGAAAATTTTGATGGTTTCTCAACCATTCCTTAACTTCAAACTCCCATATCTCGCGAACGGATTGACGAACTCGAGAAATTCCTGTTGCATCTGAAAGCAGAAACTCGCCCGAATACAACGGTATGTGTATTTTTCTCCTAGGCCATTGTAGTTATAGATTTCGAGTATCAGACTTGCGAAAATTTTGATGGTTTCTCAACCATTCCTTAGCTTCAAACTCCCATATCTCCCGAACGGATTGACTAACTCGAGAAATTCCTGTTGCCTCTGAAAGTATAAGCTCGCCCGATTACAATGGTGAGAGTACTTTTCCCCTAGGCCGTTGCAGTTATTGGGTTCGAGTGTCAGACTTGCGAAAATTTTGATGGTTCCTCAACCATTCCTTAACTTCAAACTCCCATATCTCGCGAACGGATTGACGAACTCGAGAAATTCCTGTTTTATCTGAAAGCAGAAACTGGCACGATTACAATGGTGTGTGTACTTTTCCCCTAGGCCATTCCAGTTATTGGTTTCGAGTATCAGACTTGCGTAAATTTTGATGGTTTCTCAACCATTCCTTAACTTCAAGCTCCCATATGTGGCGAACGGATTGACGAACCCCGAAAAATTTCTGTTGCATCTGAAAGTAGAAACCGTCCCGTTTACAACGGTGCGTGTATTTTTCCCCTAGGCCATTGTCGTTATTGGTTTCGAGTATCAGACTTGCGAAAATTTTGATGGTTCCTCAACCATTCCTTAACTTCAAACTCCCATATCTCGCGAACGGATTGACTAACTCGAGAAATTCCTGTTGCATCTGAAGGTAGAAACACGCCCGATTACAATGGTGTGTGTACTTTTCCCGTAGGCCGTTCCAGTTATTGGTTTCGAGTATCAGACTTGCGAAAATTTTGATGGTTTCTCAACCATTCCTTAACTTCAAACTCCCATATCTCGCGAACGTATTGACTAACTCGAGAAATTCCTGTTGCCTCTGAAAGTAGAAACTCGCCCGATTACAATGGTGTGAGTACTTTTCCCCTAGGCCGTTGCAGTTATTGGTTTCGAGTGTCAGACTTGCGAAAATTTTGATGGTTTCTCAACCATTCCTTAACTTCAAACTCCCATATCTCGCGAACGGATTGACTAACTCGAGAAATTACTGTTGCCTCTGAAAGTAGAAAGTCGCCCGATTACAATGGTGTGAGTACTTTTCCCCTAGGCCGTTGCAGTTTTTGGTTTCGAGTGTCAGACTTGCGAAAATTTTGTTGGTTTCTCAACCATTCCTTAAGTTCAAACTCCCATATCTCCCGAACGGAATGACGAACTCGAGAAATTCCTGTTGCATCTGAAAGCAGAAAGTCTCCCGATTACAACGGTGTGTGTATTTTTCCTCTAGGCCATTCCAGTTATTTGTTTCGAGAATCAAACTTGCGAAAATTTTGATGGTTTCTCAATCATTCCTTAACTTCAAACTCCCATATCTCGCGATCGGATTGACGAACTCGAGAAATTCCAGTTGCATCAGAAGGTAGAAACTCGCCCGATTACAATGGTGTGTTTACTTTTGCCCTAGGCCGTTCCAGTTATTGGTTTCGAGTATCAGACTTGCGAAAATTTTGTTGGTTTCTCAACCATTCCTTAACTTCAAACTCCCATATCTCCCGAACGGAATGACGAACTCGAGAAATTCCTGTTGCATCTGAAAGCAGAAAGTCGCCCGATTACAACAGTATGTGTATTTTTCCCCTAGGCCATTGTAGTTAATGGTTTCGAGTATCAGACTTGCGAAAATTTTGATGGTTTCTCAACCATTCCTTAACTTCAAACTCCCATATCTCGCGAACGGATTGACGAACTCGAGAAATTCCTGTTTTATCTGAAAGCAGAAACTCGCACGATTTCAATGGCGTGCGTACTTTTCCCCTAGGCCATTCCAGTTATTGGTTTCGAGAATCAGACTTGCGAAAATGTTGACGCTTTCGCAATCATTCCTTAACCTCAAACTCCCATATCTCGCGATCGGATTGACGAACTCGAGAAATTCCTGCTGCACCTGACAGCAGAAATTCGCCCGATTACAACGGTATGTGTATTTTTCCCCTAGGCCATTCTAGTTATTGGTTTCGAGAATCAGACTTGCGAAAATTTTGACGCTTTCGCAATCATTCCTTAACCTCAAACTCCCATATCTCGCGATCGGATTGACGAACTCGAGAAATTCCTGTTGCATCTGAAGGTAGAAACACGCCCGATTACAATGGTGTGTGTACTTTTCCCGTAGGCCGTTCCAGTTATTGGTTTCGAGTATCAGACTTGCGAAAATTTTGATGGTTTCTCAACCATTCCTTAACTTCAAGCTCCCATACCTCGCGAACGGATTGACGAACTCGAGAAATTCCTGTTGCATCTGAAAGCAGAAACTCGCCCGATTACAACGGTATGTGTATTTTTCCCCTAGGGCATTCCAGTTATTGGTTTCGAGTATCAGACTTGCGAAAACTTTGATGGTTTCTCAACCATTCCTTAACTTCAAACTCCCATATCTCGCGAACGGAATGACGAACTCGAGAAATTCCTGTTGCACCTGACAGCAGAAAGTCGACCGATTACAACGGTATGTGTATTTTTCCCCTAGGCCATTCCAGTTATTGGTTTCGAGTATCAGACTTGCGAAAATTTTGATGGTTTCTCAACCATTCCTTAACTTCAAACTCCCATATCTCGCGAACGGATTGACGAACTCGAGAAATTCCTGTTGCATGTGAAAGTAGAAACTCGCCCGATTACAACGGTATGTGTATTTTTCCCCTAGGCCATTGTAGTTAATGGTTTCGAGTATCAGACTTGCGAAAATTTTGATGGTTTCTCAACCATTCCTTAACTTCAAACTCCCATATCTCGCGAACGGATTGACGAGCTCGAGAAATTCCTGTTTTATCTGAAAGCAGAAACTGGCACGATTACAACGGTATGTGTATTTATCCCCTAGGCCATTGTAGTTATTGGTTTCGAGTATCAGACTTGCGAAAATTTTGATGGTTTCTCAACCATTCCTTAACTTCAAACTCCCATATCTCGCGAACGGAATGACGAACTCGAGAAATTCCTGTTGCCCCTGACAGCAGAAAGTCGCCCGATTACAACGGTATGTGTATTTTTCCCCTAGGCCAATCCAGTTATTGGTTTCGAGTATCAGACTTGCGAAAATTTTGACGGTTTCGCAATCATTCCTTAACTTCAAACTCCCATATCTCGCGATCGGATTGACGAACTCGAGAAATTCCTGTTGCATCTGATGGCAGAAACACGCCCGATTACAATGGTGTGTGTACTTTTCCCGTAGGCCGTTCCAGTTATTGGTTTCGAGTATCAGACTTGCGAAAACTTTGATGGTTCCTCAACCATTCCTTAACTTCAAAATCCCATATCTCGCGAACGGAATGAAGAACTCGAGAAATTCCTGTTTTATCAGAAAGCAGAAACTCGCACGATTACAATGGTGTGTGTACTTTTCCCCTAGGCCATTCCAGTTATTGGTTTCGAGTATCAGACTTGGAAAACTTTGATGGTTTCTCAACCATTCCTTAACTTCAAAATCCCATATCTCGCGAACGGAATGAAGAACTCGAGAAATTCCTGTTGCACCTGACAGCAGAAAGTCGCCCGATTACAACGGTATGTGTATTTTTCCCCTAGGCCATTCCAGTTATTGGTTTCGAGAATCAGACTTGCGAAAATTTTGACGGTTTCGCAATCATTCCTTAACTTCAAACTCCCATATCTCGCGATCGGATTGACGAACTCGAGAAATTCCTGTTGCATCTGAAGGTAGAAACTCGCCCGATTACAATGGTGTGTGTGACTTTCCCCTAGGCCGTTCTAGTTATTTGTTTCGAGTATCACACTTGCGAAAATTTTGATGGTTTCTCAACCATTCCTTAAATTCAAACTCCCATATCTCGCGAACGGATTGACTAACTCGAGAAATTACCATTGCATCTGAAAGCAGAAACTCGCCCGATTACAGCGGTATGTGTATTTTTCCCCTAAGCCATTGTAGTTATTGGTTTCGAGTATCAGACTTGCGAAAATTTTGACGGTTTCGCAATCATTCCTTAACTTCAAACTCCCATATCTCGCGATCGGATTGACGAACTCGAGAAATTCCCATTGCATCTGAAAGTAGAAACCGTCCCGATTACAACGGTACGTGTATTTTTCCCCTAGGCCATTCCAGTTATTGGTTTCGAGAATCAGACTTGCGAAAATTTTGACGGTTTCGCAATCATTCCTTAACTTCAAACTCCCATATCTCGCGATCGGATTGACGGACTCGAGAAATTCCTGTTGCATCTGAAGGTAGAAACTCGCCCGATTACAATGGTGTTTGTATTTTTCCCCTAGGCCATTCCAGTTATTGGTTTCGAGTATCAGACTTGCGAAAACTTTGATGGTTTCTCAACCATTCCTTAACTTCAAAATCCCATATCTCGCGAACGGAATGAAGAACTCGAGAAATTCCTGTTGCACCTGACAGCAGAAAGTCGCCCGATTACAACGGTATATGAATTTTTCCCCTAGGCCATTCCAGTTATTGGTTTCGAGAATCAGACTTGCGAAAATTTTGACGGTTTCGCAATCATTCCTTAACTTCAAACTCCCATATCTCGCGATCGGATTGACGGACTCGAGAAATTCCTGTTGCATCTGAAGGTAGAAACTCGCCCGATTACAATGGTGTTTGTATTTTTCCCGTAGGCCGTTCCAGTTATTGGTTTCGAGTATCAGACTTGCGAAAATTTTGATGGTTTCTCAATTATTCCTTAACTTCAAACTCCCATATCTCGCGAACGGATTGACGAACTCCAGAAATTCGTGTCGCATCTGAAAGTAGAAACTCGCCCGATTACAATGGTGTGTGTGCCTTTCCCCTAGGCCGTCCTAGTTATTTGTTTCGAGTATCACACTTGCGAAAACTTTGATGGTTTCTCAACCATTCCTTAACTTCAAACTCCCATATCTCGCGAACGGAATGACGAACTCGAGAAATTCCTGTTGCACCTGACAGCAGAAAGTCGCCCGATTACAACGGTATGTGTATTTTTCCCCTAGGCCATTCCAGTTATTGGTTTCGAGAATCAGACTTGCGAAAATTTTGATGGTTTCTCAACCATTCCTTAACTTCAAACTCCCATATCTCGCGAACGGATTGACGAACTCGAAAAATTCCTGTTGCCCCTGACAGCAGAAAGTCGCCCGATTACAACGGTATGTGTATTTTTCCCCTAGGCCATTCCAGTTATTGGTTTCGAGTATCAGACTTGCGAAAATTTTGCCGGTTTCGCAATCATTCCTTAACTTCAAACTCCCATATCTCGCGATCGGATTGACGAACTCGAGAAATTCCTGTTGCATCTGAAGGCAGAAACACGCCCGATTACAATGGTGTGTGTACTTTTCCCGTGGGCCGTTCCAGTTATTGGTTTCGAGTATCAGACTTGCGAAAACTTTGATGGTTTCTCAACCATTCCTTAACTTGAAACTCCCATATCTCGCGAACGGATTGACAAACTCGAGAAATTCCTGTTGCCCCTGACAGCAGAAACTCGCCCGATTACAATGGTATGTGTATTTTTCCCCTAGGCCAATCCAGTTATTGGTTTCGAGTATCAGACTTGCGAAAATTTTGACGGTTTCGCAATCATTCCTTAACTTCAAACTCCCATATCTCGCGATCGGATTGACGAACTCGAGAAACTCCTGTTGCATCTGATGGCAGAAACACGCCCGATTACAATGGTGTGTGTACTTTTCCCGTGGGCCGTTCCAGTTATTGGTTTCGAGTATCAGACTTGCGAAAACTTTGATGGCTTCTCAACCATTCCTTAACTTCAAACTCCCATATCTCGCGAACGGATTGACGAACTCGAGAAATTCCTGTTGCCCCTGACAGCAGAAAGTCGCCCGATTACAACGGTATGTGTATTTTTCCCCTAGCCCAATCCAGTTATTGGTTTCGAGTATCAGACTTGCGAAAATTTTGACGGTTTCGCAATCATTCCTTAACTTCAAACTCCCATATCTCGCGATCGGATTGACGAACTCGAGAAATTCCTGTTGCATCTGATGGCAGAAACACGCCCGATTACAATGGTGTGTGTACTTTTCCCGTAGGCCGTTCCAGTTATTGGTTTCGAGTAACAGACTTGCGAAAACTTTGATGGTTTCTCAACCATTCCTTAACTTCAAAATCCCATATCTCGCGAACGGAATGAAGAACTCGAGAAATTCCTGTTTTATCAGAAAGCAGAAACTCGCACGATTACAATGGTGTGTGTACTTTTCCCCTAGGCCTTTCCAGTTATTGGTTTCGAGTATCAAACTTGCGAAAACTTTGATGGTTTCTCAACCATTCCTTAACTTCAAAATCCCATATCTCGCGAACGGAATGAAGAACTCGAGAAATACCTGTTGCACCTGACAGCAGAAAGTCGCCCGATTACAACGGTATGTGTATTTTTGCCCTAGGCCATTGTTGTTATTGGTTTCGAGTATCAGACTTGCGAAAATTTTTATGGCTTCTCAACCATTCCTTAACTTCAAACTCCCATATCTCGCGAACGGATTGACGAACTCGAGAAATTCCTGTTGCATCTGAAAGTGGAAACTCGTCCGAATTCAACGGTATGTGTATTTTCCGCCTAGGGCTTTGTTGTAATTGGTTTCGAGTATCAGACTTGCGAAAATTTTGATTGTTTCTCAAACATTCCTTAACTTCAAACTCCCATATCTCGCGAACTGATTCACGAACTCGAGAAATTCCTGTTGCATCTGAAAGTAGAAACTCGCCCGATTACAATAGTGTGTGTACTTTTCCACTAGGCCATACCAGTTACTGGTTTGGAGTAGCAGACCAGCGAAAATTTTGATGGTGTCTCAACCATTCCTTAATTTCAAACTCCCATATCTCGCGAACGGATTCACGAACTCGAGAAATTCCTGTTGCATCTGAAAGTAGAAACTCGCCCGATTACAATAGTGTGTGTACTTTTCCACTAGGCCATACCAGTTACTGGTTTGGAGTATCAGACCAGCGAAAATTTTGATGGTATCTCAACCATTCCTTAACTTCAAACTCCCATATCTCGCGAACGGATTGACGAACTCGAGAAATTCCTGTTGCATCTGAAAGTAGAAACTCGCCCGATTACAATAGTGTGTGTACTTTTCCCCTAGGCCATTCCAGTTATTGGTTCCGAGTATCAGAGCAGCGAAAATTTTGATGGCTTCTCAAACATTCCATAACTTCAAACTCCCATATCTCGCGAACGGTTTGACGAACTCGTGATATTCCTGTTGCATCTGAATGTAGAAACTCTCCTGATTACAACGGTATGTGTACTTTTTCCCTAGGCCATTCCAGTTATTGGTTTCGAGTATCAGACTTGCGAAAATTTTGCTGGTTTCTCAACCATTTTTAAATCGAAACTCCCATTTCTCGCGAGCGGATTGACGAATCCGAAAAATTCCTGTTACATCTGAAAGTAGAGACTCGCCCAATTACCACGGTATGTGTATTTTTACCATAGGCCACAGTAGTTATTGATTTCGAGTATCAGACTTGCGAAAATTTTGATGGTTTCTCAACCATTGCTTAACTTCAAACTCCCATATTCCGTGAACGGATTGAGGAACTCGAGAAATTCCTGTTGCATCTGAAAGCAGAAACTCGCCCTATTACAACGGTATGTGTATTTTTGCCCTAGGCCGTAGTAGTTATTGGTTTCAAGTATCAGACTTGTGAAAATTTTGATGGTTTCTCAACCATTCCTTAAATTCAAACTCCCGTATCTCGCGAACGGATTGACGAACTCGATAAATTCCTGTCCCATCTGAAAGCAGAAACTCGCCCGATTACAACGGTATGTGTATTTTTGCCCTGGGCCTTAGTAGTTATTGGTTTCAAGTATCAGACTTGCGAAAATTTTGATGGTTTCTCAAACATTCCTTAACTTCAAACTCCCATATACTGTGAACGGATTGAGGAACTCGAGAAATTCCTGTTGCATCTGAAAGCAGAAACTCGCCCGATTACAAGGGTATGTGTATTTTTGCCCTAGGCCATTGTACTTATTGGTTTCAAGTATCAGACTAGCGAAAATTTTGATGGTTTCTCAACCATTCCTCAACTTCACACTTCCATATCTCGCGAACGGATTGACGAAATCGAGAAATTCCTGTGGAAATCTGAAAGTAGAAACTCGCCCGATTACAACGGTGTGTGCATTTTTCCCCTAGGCAATTGTAGTTATTGGTTTCGTCAATCAGACTTGCGAAAATTTTGATGGCTTCTCAACCATTCCTTAACTTCAAACTCCCATATCTTGCGAACGGATTGACGAACTCGAGAAATTCCTGTTGCATCTGAAAGTGGAAACTCGTCCGAATTCAACGGTATGTGTATTTTTCCCCTAGGGCTTTGTTGTAATTGGTTTCGAGTATCAGACTTGCGAAAATTTTGATGGTTTCTCAACCATTCCTTAACTTCAAACTCCCATATCTCGCGAACGGATTGACGAACTCGAGAATTTCCTGTTGCATCTGAAAGTAGAAACCCGCCCGAATACAAGAGTATGTGTATTTTTCCCCTAGGCCATTCCAGTTATTCGTTTCGAGCATCAGACCAGTGAAAGTTTTGATTGTTTCTCAAACATTCCTTAACTTCAAACTCCCATATCTCGCGAACGGATTCTCGAACTCGAGAAATTCCTGTTGCATCTGAAAGTAGAAACTCGCCCGATTACAATAGTTTGTGTACTTTTCCACTAGGCCATACCAGTTACTGGTTTGGAGTATCAGACCAGCGAAAATTTTGATGGTGTCTCAACCATTCCTTAACTTCAAACTCCCACATCTCGTGAAGGGATTGACGAACTCGAGAAATTCCTGCTGCATCTGAAAGTGGAAACTCGCCCGAATTCAACGGTATGTGTATTTTTCGCCTAGGGCTTTGTTGTAATTGGTTTCGAGTATCAGACTTGCGAAAATTTTGATGGTTTCTCAACCATTCCTTAACTTCAAACTCCCATATCTCGCGAACGGATTGACGAACTCGAGAATTTCCTGTTGCATCTGAAAGTAGAAACTCGCCCGAATACAACAGTATGTGTATTTTTCCCCTAGGCCATTCCAGTTATTGGTTTCGAGCATCAGACCAGCGAAAATTTTGATGGTGTCTCAACCATTCCTTAACTTCAAACTCCCATATCTCGCGAACGGATTGACGAACTTGAGAAATTCCTGTTGCATCTGAAAGAAGAAACTCGCCCGATGACAACCGTATGTGTATTTTTGCCCAAGTCCATAGTAGTTATTGGTTTCATCTATCCGACTTGCGAAAATTTTGATGGTTTCTCAGACATTCCTTGACTTCAAACTCCCATATCTCGCGAACGGATTGACGAACTCGAGAAATTCCTGTTGCATCTGAAAGCAGATACTCGCCCGATTACAACGGTCTGTGTATTTTTCCCCTACGCCATTGTAGTTATTGGTTTCGAGTATCACACTTGCGAAAATTTTGATGGTTTCTCAACCATTCCTTAACTTTAAACTCCCATATCTCGCGAACGGATTGACGAACTCGAGAAATTCCTGTTGCATCTGAAAGCAGATACTCGCCCGATTACAACGGTCTGTGTATTTTTCCCCTACGCCATTGTAGTTATTGGTTTCGAGTATCAGACTTGCGAAAATTTTGATGGTCTCTCAACCATTCCTTAACTTCTAACACCCATATCTCGCGAACGGATTGACGAACTCGAGAAATTCCTGTTGCATCTGGAAGCAGAAAGTCGCCCGATTGCAACGGTATGTGTATTTTTGCCGTAGGCAATATTAGTTATGAGTTTCGAGTATCAGACTTGCGAAAGTTTTGATGGTTTCTCAACCCTTCCTTAACTTCAAACTCCCATATATCGTGAACGGATTGAGGAAGTCTAGAAATTCCTGTTGCATCTGAAAGCAGAAACTCGCCCGATTACAACGGTATGTGTATTTTTCCCCTAGTCCATTGTACTTATTGGTTTCGAGTATCGGACTAGCGAAAATTTTGATGGTTTCTCAACCATTCCTTAACTTCACACTTCCATATCTCGCGAACGGATTGACGAACTCGAGAAATTGCTGTGGAAATCTGAAAGTAGGAACTCGCCCGATTACAACGGTATGTGCATTTTTCCCCTAGGCCATTATAGTTATTGGTTTCGAGTATCAGACTTGCGAAAATTTTGATGGCTTCTCAACCATTCCTTAACTTCAAACTCCCATATCTCGCGAACGGATTGACGAACTCGAGAAATTCCTGTTGTATCTGAAAGCAGAAACTCGCCGGATTACAACGGTATTTGTATTTTTGCCCTAGGCCATTGTTGTTATTGGTTTCGAGTATCAGACTTGCGAAAATTTTGATGGCTTCTCAACCATTCCTTAACTTCAAACTCCCATATCTCGCGAACGGATTGACGAACTCGAGAAATTCCTGTTGCATCTGAAAGTGGAAACTCGTCCGAATTCAACGGTATGTGTATTTTTCGCCTAGGGCTTTGTTGTAATTGGTTTCGAGTATCAGACTTGCGAAAATTTTGATGGTTTCTCAACCATTCCTTAACTTCAAACTCCCATATCTCGCGAACGGATTGACGAACTCGAGAATTTCCTGTTGCATCTGAAAGTAGAAACCCGCCCGAATACAACAGTATGTGTATTTTTCCCCTAGGCCATTCCAGTTATTGGTTTCGAGCATCAGACCAGTGAAAGTTTTGATTGTTTCTCAAACATTCCTTAACTTCAAACTCCCATATCTCGCGAACTGATTCACGAACTCGAGAAATTCCTGTTGCATCTGAAAGTAGAAACTCGCCCGATTACAATAGTGTGTGTACTTTTCCACTAGGCCATACCAGTTACTGGTTTGGAGTAGCAGACCAGCGAAAATTTTGATGGTGTCTCAACCATTCCTTAATTTCAAACTCCCATATCTCGCGAACGGATTCACGAACTCGAGAAATTCCTGTTGCATCTGAAAGTAGAAACTCGCCCGATTACAATAGTGTGTGTACTTTTCCACTAGGCCATACCAGTTACTGGTTTGGAGTATCAGACCAGCGAAAATTTTGATGGTATCTCAACCATTCCTTAACTTCAAACTCCCATATCTCGCGAACGGATTGACGAACTCGAGAAATTCCTGTTGCATCTGAAAGTAGAAACTCGCCCGATTACAATAGTGTGTGTACTTTTCCACTAGGCTATTCCAGTTATTGGTTTGGAGTATCAGACCGGCGAAAATTTTGATGGTTTCTCAACCATTCCTTAACATCAAGCTCCCATATCTCGTGAACGGATTGACGAACTCGAGAAATTCCTGTTGCATCTGAAAGACGAAACTCGCCCGATGACAACCGTATGTGTATTTTTGCCCAAGTCCATAGTAGTTATTGGTTTCAAGTATCCGACTTGCGAAAATTTTGATGGTTTCTCAGACATTCCTTGACTTCAAACTCCCATATCTCGCGAACGGATTGACGAACACGAGAAATTCCTGTTGCAACTGAAAGTAGAAGCTCGCCCGATTACAATGGTGTGTGTACCTTTCCCCTAGGCCATTCCAGTTATTGGTTTCGAGTATCAGAGCAGCGAAAATTTTGATGGTTTCTCAACCATCCCTTAAATTCAAACTCCCATATCTCGTGAACGGATTGACGAACTCGAGAAATTCCTGTTGCATCTGAAAGTAGAAGCTCGCCCGATTAGAACGATATTTGTATTTTTCCCCTAGGCCATTGTAGTTATTGGTTTCGAGTATCAGACTTGCGAAAATTTTGATGGTTTCTCAACCATTCCTTAACTTCAAACTCCCATATCTCGCGAACGGATTGACGAACACGAGAAATTCCTGCTGCATCTGAAAGTAGAAGCTCGCCCGATTACAATGGTGTGTGTACCTTTCCCCTAGGCCATTCCAGTTATTGGTTTCGAGTATCAGACCAGCGAAACTTTTGATGGTTTCTCAACCATTCCTTAAATTCAAACTCCTATATCTCGCGAACGGATCGACGAACTCGAGAAATTCCTGTTGTATCTGAAAGTAGAAACTCGCACGAATACAACGGTATGTGTATTTTTCCCCTAGGACTTTGTAGTTATTGGTTTCGAGTATCAGACTTGCGAAAATTTTGATGGTTTCTCAACCATTCCTTAACTTCAAACTCCCATATCTCGCGAACGGATTGACAAACTCGAGAAATTCCTGTTGCATCCGAAAGTAGAAACTCGCCCGATTACAAAGGAGTGTGTATTTTTCCCTTAGGCCATTGTAGTTATTGGTATCGAGTATCAGACCAGCGAAAATTTTGATTGTTTCCCAACCATTCCTTAATTCCAAACCCCCATATCTCGCGAGCGGATTGACGAACTCGAGAAATTCCGGTTGCATCTGAAAGTAGAAGCTCGCCCGATTACAATGATATGTGTATTTTTACCCTAGGCCATTGTACTTAATGGTTTCGAGTATCAGACTTGCGAAAGTTTTGATGGTTTCTCAAACATTCCTTAACTTCAAATTCCCATATCTCGCGAACGGATTGACGAACTCGAGAAATTCCTGTTGCATCTGAAAGCAGAAACTCGCCCGATTACAAGGGTATGTGTATTTTTCCCGTAGTCCATTGTACTTAATGGTTTCGAGTATCAGACTAGCGAAAATTTTGATGGTTTCTCAACCATTCCTTAAATTCAAACTCCCATATCTCGCGAACGGATTGACGTACTCGAGAAATTCCTGTTGCATCCGAAAGTCAAAACTCGCCCGAATAAACGGTATGTGTATTTTTCACTTAGGCCATTGTAGTTATTGGTTTCGAGTACCAGACCAGCGAAAATTTTGATGGTTTCTCAACCATTCCTTAAATTCGAACTCCCATATCTCGCGAACGGATTGGCGAACTCGAGAAATTCCTGTTGTATCTGAAAGTAGAAACTCGCCCGATTACAATGGTGTGTGTACTTTTCCCCTGGGCCATTCCTGTTATTGGTTTCGAGTATCAGACCAGCGAAAATTTTGATGGTTTCTCAACCATTCCTTAAATTCAAACTCCCATATCTCGCGAACGGATTGACGAACTCGAGAAATTCCTGTTGCATCTGAAAGTAGAAACTCGCCCGATGACAACGGTATATGTATTTTACCCTAGGCCATTCCAGTTATTGGTATCGAGTATCCGACTTGCGAAAATTTTGATGGTTTCTCAATCATTCCTTAACTTCAAACTCCCATACCTCGCGAACAGAATGACGAACTCGAGAAATTCCTGTTGTATCTGAAAGCAGAAACTCGCCCGTTCACAACGGTATGTGTATTTTTGCCCTAGGCCATTCCAGTTATTGGTTTGGAGTATCAGACCAGCGAAACTTTTGATGGTTTCTCAACCATTCCTTAACTTCAAACTCCCATCTCTCGCGAACGGTTTGACGACCTCGAGAAATTCCTATTGCATCTGAAAGTAGAAACTCGCCCGATTACAAAGGTATGTGTATTTTTGCCTTAGGCCATTGTAGTTATTGGTTTCGAGTATCAGACTTGCGAAAATTTTGATGGTTTCTCAAACATTCCTTAACTTCAAATTCCCATATCTCGCGAACGGATTGACGAACTCGAGAAATTCTTGTTGTATCTGAAAGTAGAAACTCGCCCGAATACAACGGTATGTGTATTTTTCCCTTAGGCCATTGTAGTTATTGGTTTCGAGTATCAGACCAGCGAAAATTTTGATGGTTTCTCAACCATTCCTTAAATTCAAACTCCCATATCTCGCGAACGGATTGGCGAACTCGAGAAATTCCGGTTGCATCTGAAAGTAGAAACTCGCCCGATTACAATGGTGTGTGTACTTTTCCCCTGGGCCATTCCTGTTATTGGTTTCGAGTATCAGACCAGCGAAAATTTTGATGGTTTCTCAACCATTCCTTAAATTCAAACTCCCATATCTCGCGAACGGATTGACGAACTCGAGAAATTCCTGTTGCATCTGAAAGTAGAAACTCGCCCGAATACAACGGTATGTGTTCTTTTCCCCTAGGCCACTCCAGTTATTGGTTTGGAGTATCAGACCAGCGAAAATTTTGATTGTTTCTCAACCATTCCTTAATTCCAAACTCCCATATCTCGCGAACGGATTGACGAACTCGAGAAATTCCTGTTGCATCTGAAAGTAGAAACTCGCCCGAT
This sequence comes from Ptiloglossa arizonensis, assembly GCF_051014685.1. NCBI lineage: Eukaryota > Metazoa > Arthropoda > Insecta > Hymenoptera > Colletidae > Ptiloglossa > Ptiloglossa arizonensis. The sequence continues at coordinate 53,945 of NW_027478622.1, read as the reverse complement.
TACAAAGGTGTGTGTATTTTTCCCTTAGGCCATTGTAGTTATTGGTATCGAGTATCAGACCAGCGAAAATTTTGATCGTTTCTCAACTATTCCTTAAATTCAAACTCCCATATCTCGCGAACGGACTGACGAACTCGAGAAATTCCTGTTGCATCTGAAAGTAGAAACTCGCCCGATTACAAAGGTATGTGTATTTTTGCCTTAGGCCATTGTAGTTATTGGTTTCGAGTATCAGACACGCGAAAATTTTGATGGTTTCTCAACCATTCCTTAAATTCAAACTCCCATATCTCGCGAACGGATTGGCGAACTCGAAAAATTCCTGTTGCATCTGAAAGTAGAAACTCGCCCGATTACAATGGTGTGTGTACTTTTCCCCGGGGCCATTCCTGTTATTGGTTTCGAGTATCAGACCAGCGAAAATTTTGATGGTTTCTCAACCATTCCTTAAATTCAAACTCCCATATCTCGCGAACGGATTGACGAACTCGAGAAATTCCTGTTGCATCTGAAAGTAGAAACTCGCCCGAATACAACGGTATGTGCTCTTTTCCCCTAGGCCATTCCCGTTATTGGTTTCGAGTATCAGACCCGCGAAAATTTTGATGGTTTCTCAACCATTCCTTAACTTCAAACTCCCATATCTCTCGAACTGATTGACGAACTCGAGAAATTCCTGTTGCATCTGAAAGCAGAAACTCGCCCGATGACAACCGTATGTGTATTTTTGCCCTAGTCCATAGTAGTTATTGGTTTCGAGTATCAGACTTGCGAAAATTTTGATGGTTTCTCAACCATTCCTTAACATCAAACTCCCATATCTCGCGAACGGATTGACGAACTCAAGAAATTCCTGTTGCATCTGAAAGTAGAAACTCGCCCCATTACAACGGTATGTGTATTTTTCCCTTAGGCCATTGTAGTTATTGGTTTCGAGTATCAGACCAGCGAAAATTTTGATGGTTTCTCAACCATTCCTTAAATTCAAACTCCCATATCTCGCGAACGGATTGACGTACTCGAGAAATTCCTGTTGCATCCGAAAGTAGAAACTCGCCCGAATAAACGGTATGTGTATTTTTCACTTAGGCCATTGTAGTTATTGGTTTCGAGTACCAGACCAGCGAAAATTTTGATGGTTTCTCAACCATTCCTTAAATTCGAACTCCCATATCTCGCGAACGGATTGGCGAACTCGAGAAATTCCTGTTGTATCTGAAAGTAGAAACTCGCCCGATTACAATGGTGTGTGTACTTTTCCCCTGGGCCATTCCTGTTATTGGTTTCGAGTATCAGACCAGCGAAAATTTTGATGGTTTCTCAACCATTCCTTAAATTCAAACTCCCATATCTCGCGAACGGATTGACGAACTCGAGAAATTCCTGTTGCATCTGAAAGTAGAAACTCGCCCGATGACAACGGTATATGTATTTTACCCTAGGCCATTCCAGTTATTGGTATCGAGTATCCGACTTGCGAAAATTTTGAAGGTTTCTCAATCATTCCTTAACTTCAAACTCCCATACCTCGCGAACAGAATGACGAACTCGAGAAATTCCTGTTGTATCTGAAAGCAGAAACTCGCCCGTTCACAACGGTATGTGTATTTTTGCCCTAGGCCATTCCAGTTATTGGTTTGGAGTATCAGACCAGCGAAACTTTTGATGGTTTCTCAACCATTCCTTAACTTCAAACTCCCATCTCTCGCGAACGGTTTGACGACCTCGAGAAATTCCTATTCCATCTGAAAGTAGAAACTCGCCCGATTACAAAGGTATGTGTATTTTTGCCTTAGGCCATTGTAGTTATTGGTTTCGAGTATCAGACTTGCGAAAATTTTGATGGTTTCTCAAACATTCCTTAACTTCAAATTCCCATATCTCGCGAACGGATTGACGAACTCGAGAAATTCCTGTTGCATCTGAAAGTAGAAACTCGCCCGAATACAACGGTATGTGTTCTTTTCCCCTAGGCCACTCCAGTTATTGGTTTGGAGTATCAGACCAGCGAAAATTTTGATTGTTTCTCAACCATTCCTTAATTCCAAACTCCCATATCTCGCGAACGGATTGACGAACTCGAGAAATTCCTGTTGCATCTGAAAGTAGAAACTCGCCCGATTACAAAGGTGTGTGTATTTTTCCCTTAGGCCATTGTAGTTATTGGTATCGAGTATCAGACCAGCGAAAATTTTGATCGTTTCTCAACTATTCCTTAAATTCAAACTCCCATATCTCGCGAACGGACTGACGAACTCGAGAAATTCCTGTTGCATCTGAAAGTAGAAACTCGCCCGATTACAAAGGTATGTGTATTTTTGCCTTAGGCCATTGTAGTTATTGGTTTCGAGTATCAGACACGCGAAAATTTTGATGGTTTCTCAACCATTCCTTAAATGCAAACTCCCATATCTCGCGAACGGATTGGCGAACTCGAAAAATTCCTGTTGCATCTGAAAGTAGAAACTCGCCCGATTACAATGGTGTGTGTACTTTTCCCCGGGGCCATTCCTGTTATTGGTTTCGAGTATCAGACCAGCGAAAATTTTGATGGTTTCTCAACCATTCCTTAAATTCAAACTCCCATATCTCGCGAACGGATTGACGAACTCGAGAAATTCCTGTTGCATCTGAAAGTAGAAACTCGCCCGATTACAAAGGTATGTGAATTTTTGCCTTGGGCCATTGTAGTTATTGGTTTCGAGTATCAGACCCGCGAAAATTTTGATGGTTTCTCACCCATTCCTTAAATTCAAACTCCCATATCTCGCGAACGGATTGACGAACTCTAGAAATTCCTGTTGCATCTGAAAGTAGAAACTCGCCCGAATACAACGGTATGTGTATTTTTCCCTTAGGCCATTGTAGTTATTGGTTTCGAGTATCAGACCAGCGAAAATTTTGATGGTTACTCAACCATTCCTTAAATTCAAACTCCCATATCTCGCGAACGGATTGGCGAACTCGAGAAATTCCTGTTGCATCTGAAAGTAGAAACTCGCCCGATTACAATGGTGTGTGTACTTTTCCCCTGGGCCATACCTGTTATTGGTTTCGAGTATCAGACCAGCGAAAATTTTGATGGTTTCTCAACCATTCCTTAAATTCAAACTCACATATCTCGCGAACGGATTGGCGAACTGGAGAAATTCCGGTTGCATCTGAAAGTAGAAACTCGCCCGATTACAATGGTGTGTGTACTTTTCCCCGGGGCCATTCCTGTTATTGGTTTCGAGTATCAGACCAGCGAAAATTTTGATGGTTTCTCAACCATTCCTTAAATTCAAACTCCCATATCTCGCGAACGGATTGACGAACTCGAGAAATTCCTGTTGCATCTGAAAGTAGAAACTCGCCCGAATACAACGGTATGTGTTCTTTTCCCCTAGGCCACTCCAGTTATTAGTTTGGAGTATCAGACCAGCGAAAATTTTGATTGTTTCTCAACTATTCCTTAATTCCAAACTCCCATATCTCGCGAACGGATTGACGAACTCGAGAAATTCCTGTTGCATCTGAAAGTAGAAACTCGCCCGATTACAAAGGTGTGTGTATTTTTCCCTTAGGCCATTGTAGTTATTGGTATCGAGTATCAGACCAGCGAAAATTTTGATCGTTTCTCAACCATTCCTTAAATTCAAACTCCCATATCTCGCGAACGGATTGACGAACTCGAGAAATTCCTGTTGCATCTGAAAGTAGAAACTCGCCCGATTACAAAGGTATGTGAATTTTTGCCTTGGGCCATTGTAGTTATTGGTTTCGAGTATCAGACCCGCGAAAATTTTGATGGTTTCTCAACCATTCCTTAAATTCAAACTCCCATATCTCGCGAACGGATTGACGAACTCTAGAAATTCCTGTTGCATCTGAAAGTAGAAATTCGCCCGAATACAACGGTATGTGTATTTTTCCCTTAGGCCATTGTAGTTATTGGTTTCGAGTATCAGACCAGCGAAAATTTTGATGGTTACTCAACCATTCCTTAAATTCAAACTCCCATATCTCGCGAACGGATTGGCGAACTCGAGAAATTCCTGTTGCATCTGAAAGTAGAAACTCGCCCGATTACAATGGTGTGTGTACTTTTCCCCTGGGCCATTCCTGTTATTGGTTTCGAGTATCAGACCAGCGAAAATTTTGATGGTTTCTCAACCATTCCTTAAATCAAACTCCCATATCTCGCGAACGGATTGACGAACTCGAGAAATTCCTGTTGCATCTGAAAGTAGAAACTCGCCCGAATACAACGGTATGTGCTCTTTTCCCCTAGGCCATTCCCGTTATTGGTTTCGAGTATCAGACCCGCGAAAATTTTGATGGTTTCTCAACCATTCCTTAACTTCAAACTCCCATATCTCTCGAACTGATTGACGAACTCGAGAAATTCCTGTTGCATCTGAAAGCAGAAACTCGCCCGATGACAACCGTATGTGTATTTTTGCCCTAGTCCATAGTAGTTATTGGTTTCGAGTATCAGACTTGCGAAAATTTTGATGGTTTCTCAACCATTCCTTAACATCAAACTCCCATATCTCGCGAACGGATTGACGAACTCGAGAAATTCCTGTTGCATCTGAAAGTAGAAACTCGCCCGATTACAATGGTGTGTGTACTTTTCCCCTAGGCCATTGTAGTTATTGGTTTCGAGTATCAGACCAGCGAAAATTTTGATGGTTTCTCAACCATTCCTTAAATTCAAACTCCCATATCTCGCGAACGGATTGACGAACTCGAGAAATTTCTGTTGCATCTGAAAGCAGAAACTCGCCCGATTACAACGGTTTGTGTATTTTTGCCCTAGGCCATAGTAGCTATTGGTTTCGAGTATCAGACTTGCGAAAATTTTGATGGTTTCTCAACCATTTCTTAACTTCAAACTCCCATATCTCTCGAACTGATTGACGAACTCGTGAAATTCCTGTTGCATCTGAAAGCAGAATCTCGCCCGATGACAACCGTATGTGTATTTTTGCCCTAGTCCATAGTAGTTATTGGTTTCGAGTATCCGACTTGCGAAAATTTTGATGGTTTCTCAACCATTCCTTAACTTCAAACTCCCATACCTCTCGAACAGAATGACGAACTCGAGAAATTCCTGTTGCATCTGAAAGCAGGAGCTCGCCCGTTCACAACGGTATGTGTACTTTTGCCCTAGGCCATTCCAGTTATTGGTTTGGAGTATCAGGCCAGCGAAAATTTTGATGGTTACTCAACCATTCCTTAACTTCAAACTCCCATATCTCGCGAACGGATTGACGAACTCGAGAAATTCCTGTTGCATCTGAAAGTAGAAACTCGCCCGATTACAAGGGTATGTGTATTTTTCCCTTGGGCCATTGTAAATAGTTATAGGTTTCGAGTATCAGACTTGCGAAAATTTTGATGGTTTCTCAAACATTCCTTAACTTCAAACTCCCATATCTCGCGAACGAATTGACAAACTCGAGAAATTCCTGTTGCGTCTGAAAGTAGAAGCTCGCCCGATTACAATAGTGTGTGTACTTTTCCACTAGGCCATTCCAGCTATTGGTTTGGAGTATCAGACCAGCGAAAATTTTGATGGTTTCTCAACCATTCCTTAACTTCAAACACCCATATCTCGCAAACGGATTGACGAACTCGAGAAATTCCTGTTGCATCTGAAAGTAGAAACTCGCCCGATTACAATGGTGTGTGTACTTTTCCCCTAGGCCATTCCAGTTATTGGTTTCGAGTATCAGACCAGCGAAAATTTTGATGGTTTCTCAACCATTCCTTAACATCAATCTCCAATATCTCACGAACGGATTGACGAACTCGAGAAATTCCTGTTGCATCTGAAGGTAGAAACTCGCCCGAATTCAACGGTATGTGTATTTTTCCCCTAGGCCTTTGTTGTAATTGGTTTCGAGCATCAGACCAGTGAAAATTTTGATGGTTTCTCAAACATTCCTTAACTTCAAACTCCCATATCTCGCGAACGGATTGACGAACTCGAGAAAGTCCTGTTGCATCTGAAAGTAGAAACTCGCCCGATTACAATAGTGTGTGTACTTTTCCACTAGGCCATTCCAGTTATTGGTTTGGAGTATCAGACCAGAGAAAATTTTGATGGTTTCTCAAACATTCCTTAACTTCAAACACCCATATCTCGCGAACGGATTAACGAACTCGAGAAATTCCTGTTGCATCTGAAAGTAGAAACTCGCCCCATTACAACGGTATTTGTATTTTTCCCTTAGGCCATTGTAGTTATTGGTTTCGAGTATCAGACCAGCGAAAATTTTGATGGTTTCTCAACCATTCCTTAACATCAAACTCCCATATCTCGCGAACGGATTGACGAACTCGAGAAATTCCTGTTGCATCTGAAAGTAGAAACTCGCCCGATTACAATGGTGTGTGTACTTTTCCCCTGGGCCATTCCAGATATTGGTTTCGAGTATCAGACAAGCGAAAATTTTGATGGTATCTCAACCATTCCTTAATTTCAAACCCCTATATCTCGCGAACAGATTGAGGAAATCGAGAAATTCATGTTGCATCTGAAAGGTGAAACTCGCCCGATTATAACGGTATGTGTATTTTTGCCCTAGGCCATAGTAGTCATTGGTTTCGAGTACCAGTCCTGCGAAAATTTTGATGGTTTCTCAAACATTCCTTAACTTCAAACTCCCATGTCTCGCGAACGGATTGACGAACTCGAGAAATTCCTGTTGCATCCGAAAGTAGAAACTCGCCCGTTTGCAATGGTTTGTGTACCGTTCCCCTAGGCCATTCCAGTTATTGGTTTCGAGTATCAGACTTGTGAAAATTTTGATGGTTTCTCAACCATTCCTTAACTTCAAACTCCCATACCTCGCGAACAGAATGACGAACTCGAGAAATTCCTGTTGCATCTGAAAGCAGAAGCTCGCCCGTTCACAACGGTATGTGTATTTTTGCCCTAGGTCATTCCAGTTATTGGTTTGGAGTATCAGGCCAGCGAAAATTTTGATGGTTACTCAACCATTCCTTAACTTCAAACTCCCATATCTCGCGAAAGGATTGACGAACTCGAGAAATTCCTGTTGCATCTGAAAGTAGAAACTCGCCCGATTACAAAGGTACGTGTATTTTTCCCTTGGGCCATTGTAAATAGTTATAGGTTTCGAGTATCAGACTCGCGAAAATTTTGATGGTTTCTCAAACATTCCTTAACTTCAAACTCCCATATCTCGCGAACGAATTGACAAACTCGAGAAATTCCTGTTGCATCTGAAAGTAGAAGCTCGCCCGATTACAATAGTGTGTGTATTTTTCCCCTAGGGCATTGTTGTAATTGGTTTCGAGCATCAGACCAGTGAAAATTTTGATGGTTTCTCAAACATTCCTTAACTTCAAACTCCCATATCTCGCGAACGGATTGACGAACTCGGGAAAGTCCTGTTGCATCTGAAAGTAGAAACTCGCCCGATTACAATAGTGTCTGTACTTTTCCACTAGGCCATTCCAGTTATTGGTTTGGAGTATCAGACCAGAGAAAATTTTGATGGCATCTCAACCATTCCTTAATTTCATACCCCTATATCTCGCGAACAGACTGACGAACTCGAGAAATTCCTGTTGCATCTGAAAGTAGAAACTCGTCCGATTACAATGGTGTGTGTACATTTCCCCTGGGCCATTCCAGTTATTGGTTTCGAGTATCAGACAAGCGAAAATTTTGATGGTATCTCAACCATTCCTTAATTTCAAACCCCTATATCTCGCGAACAGATTGAGGAAATCGAGAAATTCATGTTGCATCTGAAAGGTGAAACTCGCCCGATTATAACGGTATGTGTATTTTTGCCCTAGGCCATAGTAGTTATTGGTTTCGAGTACCAGTCCTGCGAAAATTTTGATGGTTCCTCAACCATTCCTTAACTTCAAACTCCCATATCTCGCGAACGGATTGACGAACTCGAGAAATTCCTGTTGCATCTGAAAGCAGAAACTCGTCCGATGACATCGGTATGTGTATTTTTGCCCTAGGCCATAGTAGTTATTTGTTTCGAGTATCAGACTTGCGAAAATTTTGATGGTTTCTCAAACATTCCTTAACTTCAAACTCCCATGTCTCGCGAACGGATTGACGAACTCGTGAAATTCCTGTTGCATCCGAAAGTAGAAACTCGCCCGTTTTCAATGGTTTGTGTACCGTTCCCCTAGGCCATTCCACTTATTGGTTTCGAGTATCAGACAAGCGAAAATTTTGTGGTTCCTCAACCATTCCTTAACATCAAACTCCCATATCTCGCGAACGGATTGACGAACTCGAGAAATTCCTGTTGCATCTGAAAGTAGAAACTCGCCCGATTACATTGGTGTGTGTACTTTTCCCCTAGGCCATTCCACTTATTGGTTTCCAGTATCAGACCAGCGAAAATTTTGATGGTATCTCAACCATTCCTTAATTTCATACCCCTATATCTCGCGAACAGATTGAGGAAATCGAGAAATTCATGTTGCATCTGAAAGCAGAATCTCGCCCGATTACAACGGTATGTGTATTTTTGTCCTAGGCCATAGTAGTCATTGGTTTCGAGTATCAGACTTGCGAAAATTTTGATGGTTTCTCAACCATTCCTTAACTTCAAACTCCCATATCTCGCGAACGGATTGACGAACTTGAGAAATTCCTGTTGCATCTGAAAGCAGAAACTCGTCCGATGACATCGGTATGTGTATTTTTGCCCTAGGCCATAGTAGTTATTGGTTTCGAGTATCAGACTTGCCAAATATTTTGATGGTTTCTCAAACATTCCTTAACTTCAAACTCCCATATCTCGCGAACGGATTGACGAACACGAGAAATTCCTGTTGCATCTGAAAGCAGAAACTCGCCCGATTACAACGGTATGTGTATTTTTGCCCTAGGCCATAGTAGTTATTGGTTTCGAGTATCAGACTTGCGAAAATTTTGATGGTTTCTCAAACATTCCTTAACTTCAAACTCCCATATCTGGCGAACGGATTGACGAACTCGAGAAATTCCTGTTGCATCCGAATGTAGAAACTCGCCCGTTTGCAATGGTTTGTGTACCGTTCCCCTAGGCCATCCCAGTTATTGGTTTGGAGTATCAGACAAGCGAAAATTTTGATGGTTTCTCAACCATGCCTTAACATCAAACTCCCATATCTCGCGAACGGATTGACGAACTCGGGAAAGTCCTGTTGCATCTGAAAGTAGAAACTCGCCCGATTACAATAGTGTGTGTACTTTTCCACTAGGCCATTCCAGTTATTGGTTTGGAGTATCAGACCAGAGAAAATTTTGATGGTTTCTCAAACATTCCTTAACTTCAAACACCCATATCTCGCGAACGGATTAACGAACTCGAGAAATTCCTGTTGCATCTGAAAGTAGAAACTCGCCCCATTACAACGGTATTTGTATTTTTCCCTTAGGCCATTGTAGTTATTGGTTTCGAGTATCAGACCAGCGAAAATTTTGATGGTTTCTCAACCATTCCTTAACATCAAACTCCCATATCTCGCGAACGGATTGACGAACTCGAGAAATTCCTGTTGCATCTAAAAGTAGAAACTCGTCCGATTACAATGGTGTGTGTACTTTTCCCCTGGGCCATTCCAGTTATTGGTTTCGAGTATCAGACAAGCGAAAATTTTGATGGTATCTCAACCATTCCTTAATTTCAAACCCCTATATCTCGCGAACAGATTGAGGAAATCGAGAAATTCATGTTGCATCTGAAAGGTGAAACTCGCCCGATTACATTGGTGTGTGTACTTTTCCCCTAGGCCATTCCACTTATTGGTTTCCAGTATCAGACCAGCGAAAATTTTGATGGTATCTCAACCATTCCTTAATTTCATACCCCTATATCTCGCGAACAGATTGAGGAAATCGAGAAATTCATGTTGCATCTGAAAGCAGAATCTCGCCCGATTACAACGGTATGTGTATTTTTGTCCTAGGCCATAGTAGTCATTGGTTTCGAGTATCAGACTTGCGAAAATTTTGATGGTTTCTCAACCATTCCTTAACTTCAAACTCCCATATCTAGCGAACGGATTGACGAACTCGAGAAATTCCTGTTGCATCTGAAAGCAGAAACTCGTCCGATGACATCGGTATGTGTATTTTTGCCCTAGGCCATAGTAGTTATTGGTTTCGAGTATCAGACTTGCCAAATATTTTGATGGTTTCTCAAACATTCCTTAACTTCAAACTCCCATATCTCGCGAACGGATTGACGAACTCGAGAAATTCCTGTTGCATTCGAAAGTAGAAACTCGCCCGTTTGCAATGGTTTGTGTACCGTTCCCCTAGGCCAATCCAGTTATTGGTTTCGAGTATCAGACAAGCGAAAATTTTGATGGTATCTCAACCATTCCTTAATTTCATACCCCTATATCTCGCGAACAGATTGAGGAAATCGAGAAATTCATGTTGCATCTGAAAGGTGAAACTCGCCCGATTATAACGGTATGTGTATTTTTGCCCTAGGCCATAGTAGTTATTGGTTTCGAGTACCAGTCCTCTGAAAATTTTGATGGTTTCTCAACCATTCCTTAACTTCAAACTCCCATATCTCGCGAACGGATTGACGAACTCGAGAAATTCCTGTTGCATCTGAAAGCTGAAACTCGCCCGATTACAACGGTATGTGTATTTTTGCCCTAGGCCATAGTAGTTATTGGTTTCGAGTATCAGACTTGCGAAAATTTTAATGGTTTCTCAACCACTCCTTAACTTCAAACTTCAATATCTCGCGAACGGATTGACGAACACGAGAAATTCCTGTTGCATCTGAAAGCAGAAACTCGTCCGATTACAACGGTATGTGTATTTTTGCCCTAGGCCATAGTAGTTATTGGTTTCGAGTATCAGACCAGCGAAAATTTTGATGGGTTCTCAACCATTCCTTAACATCAATCTCCAATATCTCGCGAACGGATTGACGAACTCGAGAAATTCCTGTTGCATCTGAAGGTAGAAACTCGCCCGAATTCAACGGTATGTGTATTTTTCCCCTAGGCCTTTGTTGTAATTGGTTTCGAGCATCAGACCAGTGAAAATTTTGATGGTTTCTCAAACATTCCTTAACTTCAAACTCCCATATCTCGCGAACGGATTGACGAACTCGAGAAAGTCCTGTTGCATCTGAAAGTAGAAACTCGACCGATTACAATAGTGTGTGTACTTTTCCAGTAGGCCATTCCAGTTATTGGTTTGGAGTATCAGACTTGCGAAAATTTTGATGGTTTCTCCACCATTCCTTAACATCAAACTCCCATATCTCGCGAACGGATAGACGAACTCGAGAAATTCCTGTTGCATCTGAAAGCAGAATCTCGCCCGATTACAACGGTATGTGTATTTTTGTCCTAGGCCATAGTAGTCATTGGTTTGGAGTATCAGACTTGCGAAAATTTTGATGGTTTCTCATCCATTCCTTAACTTCAAACTCCCATATCTCGCGTCTGGATTTACGAATTCGAGAAATTCCTGTTGCATCTGAAAGTAGAAACTCGCCCGATTACAACGGTGTGTGTACTTTTCCCCTAGGCCATTCCAGTTATTGGTTTCGAGTATCAGAATTGCGAAAATTTTGATGGTTTCTCAACCCTTCTTTAACTTCAAACTCCCATATCTCGCGTACGGATTGACGAACTCGAGAAATTCCTGTAGCATCTGAAAGCAAAAACTCGCCCCATTACAACGGTATTTGTATTTTTCCCCTAGGCCATAGTAGTTAATGGTTTCGAGTATCAGACTTGCGAAAATTCTGATGGTTTCTCAACCATTCCTTAACTTCAAACTCCAATATCTCGCGAACGGATTGACGAACTCGAGAAATTCCTGTTGCATCTGAAAGCAGAAACTCGCCCGATTACAGCGGTATTTGTATTTTTCCCCCAGGCCATAGTTGTTAATGGTTTCGTGTATCAGACTTGCGAAAATTCTGATGGTTTCTCAACCATTCCTTAACTTCAAACCCCCATATCTCGCGAACGGATTGACGAACTCGAGAAATTCCTGTTGCATCTGAAAGCAGAAACTCGCCCGATTACAACGGTAAGTGTATTCTTCCCCTAGGCCATAGTAGTTAATGGTTTCGAGTATCAGAATTGCGAAAATTTTGATGGTTTCTCAACCATTCCTTAACTTCAAACTCCCATATCTCGCGAACGGATAGACGAACTCGAGAAATTCCTGTTGCATCTGAAAGCAGAAACTCGCCCGATTACAACGGTATTTGTATTTTTCCCCTATGCCATAGTAGTTATTGGTTTCAAGTATCAGACTTGCGAAAATTTTGATGGTTTCTCAACCATTCCTTAACTTCAAACTCCCATATCTCGTGAAAGGATTGACGAATTCGAGAAATTCCTGTTGCATCTGAAAGCAGAAACTCGTCCGATGACATCGGTATGTGTATTTTTGCCCTAGGCCATAGTAGTTATTGGTTTCGAGTATCAGACTTGCCAAATATTTTGATGGTTTCTCAAACATTCCTTAACTTCAAACTCCCATATCTCGCGAACGGATTGACGAACTCGAGAAATTCCTGTTGCATTCGAAAGTAGAAACTCGTCCGATTACAATGGTGTGTGTACTTTTCCCCTGGGCCATTCCAGTTATTGGTTTCGAGTATCAGACAAGCGAAAATTTTGATGGTATCTCAACCATTCCTTAATTTCAAACCCCTATATCTCGCGAACAGATTGAGGAAATCGAGAAATTCATGTTGCATCTGAAAGGTGAAACTCGCCCGATTATAACGGTATGTGTATTTTTGCCCTAGGCCATAGTAGTTATTGGTTTCGAGTACCAGTCCTGCGAAAATTTTGATGGTTCCTCAACCATTCCTTAACTTCAAACTCCCATATCTCGCGAACGGATTGACGAACTCGAGAAATTCCTGTTGCATCTGAAAGCAGAAACTCGTCCGATGACATCGGTATGTGTATTTTTGCCCTAGGCCATAGTAGTTATTGGTTTCGAGTATCAGACTTGCGAAAATTTTGATGGTTTCTCAAACATTCCTTAACTTCAAACTCCCATGTCTCGCGAACGGATTGACGAACTCGTGAAATTCCTGTTGCATCCGAAAGTAGAAACTCGCCCGTTTGCAATGGTTTGTGTACCGTTCCCCTAGGCCATTCCACTTATTGGTTTCGAGTATCAGACAAGCGAAAATTTTGATGGTTCCTCAACCATTCCTTAACATCAAACTCCCATATCTCGCGAACGGATTGACGAACTCGAGAAATTCCTGTTGCATCTGAAAGTAGAAACTCGCCCGATTACATTGGTGTGTGTACTTTTCCCCTAGGCCATTCCACTTATTGGTTTCCAGTATCAGACCAGCGAAAATTTTGATGGTATCTCAACCAATCCTTAATTTCAATCCCCTATATCTCGCGAACAGATTGAGGAAATCGAGAAATTCATGTTGCATCTGAAAGGTGAAACTCGCCCGATTATAACGGTATGTGTATTTTTGCCCTAGGCCATAGTAGTTATTGGTTTCGAGTACCAGTCCTGCGAAAATTTTGATGGTTCCTCAACCATTCCTTAACTTCAAACTCCCATATCTTGCGAACGGATTGACGAACTCGAGAAATTCCTGTTGCATCTGAAAGCTGAAACTCGCCCGATTACAACGGTATGTGTATTTTTGCCCTAGGCCATAGTAGTTATTGGTTTCGAGTATCAGACTTGCGAAAATTTTAATGGTTTCTCAACCACTCCTTAACTTCAAACTTCAATATCTCGCGAACGGATTGACGAACACGAGAAATTCCTGTTGCATCTGAAAGCAGAAACTCGCCCGATTACAACGGTATGTGTATTTTTGCCCTAGGCCATAGTAGTTATTGGTTTCGAGTATCAGACTTGCGAAAATTTTGATGGTTTCTCAAACATTCCTTAACTTCAAACTCCCATATCTGGCGAACGGATTGACGAACTCGAGAAATTCCTGTTGCATCCGAATGTAGAAACTCGCCCGTTTGCAATGGTTTGTGTACCGTTCCCCTAGGCCATCCCAGTTATTGGTTTGGAGTATCAGACAAGCGAAAATTTTGATGGTTTCTCAACCATGCCTTAACATCAAACTCCCATATCTCGCGAACGGATTGACGAACTCGGGAAAGTCCTGTTGCATCTGAAAGTAGAAACTCGCCCGATTACAATAGTGTGTGTACTTTTCCACTAGGCCATTCCAGTTATTGGTTTGGAGTATCAGACCAGAGAAAATTTTGATGGTTTCTCAAACATTCCTTAACTTCAAACACCCATATCTCGCGAACGGATTAACGAACTCGAGAAATTCCTGTTGCATCTGAAAGTAGAAACTCGCCCCATTACAACGGTATTTGTATTTTTCCCTTAGGCCATTGTAGTTATTGGTTTCGAGTATCAGACCAGCGAAAATTTTGATGGTTTCTCAACCATTCCTTAACATCAAACTCCCATATCTCGCGAACGGATTGACGAACTCGAGAAATTCCTGTTGCATCTAAAAGTAGAAACTCGTCCGATTACAATGGTGTGTGTACTTTTCCCCTGGGCCATTCCAGTTATTGGTTTCGAGTATCAGACAAGCGAAAATTTTGATGGTATCTCAACCATTCCTTAATTTCAAACCCCTATATCTCGCGAACAGATTGAGGAAATCGAGAAATTCATGTTGCATCTGAAAGGTGAAACTCGCCCGATTATAACGGTATGTGTATTTTTGCCCTAGGCCATAGTAGTTATTGGTTTCGAGTACCAGTCCTGCGAAAATTTTGATGGTTCCTCAACCATTCCTTAACTTCAAACTCCCATATCTCGCGAACGGATTGACGAACTCGAGAAATTCCTGTTGCATCTGAAAGCAGAAACTCGTCCGATGACATCGGTATGTGTATTTTTGCCCTAGGCCATAGTAGTTATTGGTTTCGAGTATCAGACTTGCGAAAATTTTGATGGTTTCTCAAACATTCCTTAACTTCAAACTCCCATGTCTCGCGAACGGATTGACGAACTCGTGAAATTCCTGTTGCATCCGAAAGTAGAAACTCGCCCGTTTGCAATGGTTTGTGTACCGTTCCCCTAGGCCATTCCACTTATTGGTTTCGAGTATCAGACAAGCGAAAATTTTGATGGTTCCTCAACCATTCCTTAACATCAAACTCCCATATCTCGCGAACGGATTGACGAACTCGAGAAATTCCTGTTGCATCTGAAAGTAGAAACTCGCCCGATTACATTGGTGTGTGTACTTTTCCCCTAGGCCATTCCACTTATTGGTTTCCAGTATCAGACCAGCGAAAATTTTGATGGTATCTCAACCATTCCTTAATTTCATACCCCTATATCTCGCGAACAGATTGAGGAAATCGAGAAATTCATGTTGCATCTGAAAGCAGAATCTCGCCCGATTACAACGGTATGTGTATTTTTGTCCTAGGCCATAGTAGTCATTGGTTTCGAGTATCAGACTTGCGAAAATTTTGATGGTTTCTCAACCATTCCTTAACTTCAAACTCCCATATCTAGCGAACGGATTGACGAACTCGAGAAATTCCTGTTGCATCTGAAAGCAGAAACTCGTCCGATGACATCGGTATGTGTATTTTTGCCCTAGGCCATAGTAGTTATTGGTTTCGAGTATCAGACTTGCCAAATATTTTGATGGTTTCTCAAACATTCCTTAACTTCAAACTCCCATATCTCGCGAACGGATTGACGAACTCGAGAAATTCCTGTTGCATTCGAAAGTAGAAACTCGCCCGTTTGCAATGGTTTGTGTACCGTTCCCCTAGGCCAATCCAGTTATTGGTTTCGAGTATCAGACAAGCGAAAATTTTGATGGTATCTCAACCATTCCTTAATTTCATACCCCTATATCTCGCGAACAGATTGAGGAAATCGAGAAATTCATGTTGCATCTGAAAGGTGAAACTCGCCCGATTATAACGGTATGTGTATTTTTGCCCTAGGCCATAGTAGTTATTGGTTTCGAGTACCAGTCCTCTGAAAATTTTGATGGTTTCTCAACCATTCCTTAACTTCAAACTCCCATATCTCGCGAACGGATTGACGAACTCGAGAAATTCCTGTTGCATCTGAAAGCTGAAACTCGCCCGATTACAACGGTATGTGTATTTTTGCCCTAGGCCATAGTAGTTATTGGTTTCGAGTATCAGACTTGCGAAAATTTTAATGGTTTCTCAACCACTCCTTAACTTCAAACTTCAATATCTCGCGAACGGATTGACGAACACGAGAAATTCCTGTTGCATCTGAAAGCAGAAACTCGTCCGATTACAACGGTATGTGTATTTTTGCCCTAGGCCATAGTAGTTATTGGTTTCGAGTATCAGACCAGCGAAAATTTTGATGGGTTCTCAACCATTCCTTAACATCAATCTCCAATATCTCGCGAACGGATTGACGAACTCGAGAAATTCCTGTTGCATCTGAAGGTAGAAACTCGCCCGAATTCAACGGTATGTGTATTTTTCCCCTAGGCCTTTGTTGTAATTGGTTTCGAGCATCAGACCAGTGAAAATTTTGATGGTTTCTCAAACATTCCTTAACTTCAAACTCCCATATCTCGCGAACGGATTGACGAACTCGAGAAAGTCCTGTTGCATCTGAAAGTAGAAACTCGACCGATTACAATAGTGTGTGTCCTTTTCCAGTAGGCCATTCCAGTTATTGGTTTGGAGTATCAGACTTGCGAAAATTTTGATGGTTTCTCCACCATTCCTTAACATCAAACTCCCATATCTCGCGAACGGATAGACGAACTCGAGAAATTCCTGTTGCATCTGAAAGCAGAATCTCGCCCGATTACAACGGTATGTGTATTTTTGTCCTAGGCCATAGTAGTCATTGGTTTGGAGTATCAGACTTGCGAAAATTTTGATGGTTTCTCATCCATTCCTTAACTTCAAACTCCCATATCTCGCGTCTGGATTTACGAATTCGAGAAATTCCTGTTGCATCTGAAAGTAGAAACTCGCCCGATTACAACGGTGTGTGTACTTTTCCCCTAGGCCATTCCAGTTATTGGTTCCGAGTATCAGAATTACAAAAATTTTGATGGTTTCTCAACCCTTCCTTAACTTCAAACTCCCATATCTCGCGTACGGATTGACGAACTCGAGAAATTCCTGTAGCATCTGAAAGCAAAAACTCGCCCCATTACAACGGTATTTGTATTTTTCCCCTAGGCCATAGTAGTTAATGGTTTCGAGTATCAGACTTGCGAAAATTCTGATGGTTTCTCAACCATTCCTTAACTTCAAACTCCAATATCTCGCGAACGGATTGACGAACTCGAGAAATTCCTGTTGCATCTGAAAGCAGAAACTCGCCCGATTACAGCGGTATTTGTATTTTTCCCCCAGGCCATAGTTGTTAATGGTTTCGTGTATCAGACTTGCGAAAATTCTGATGGTTTCTCAACCATTCCTTAACTTCAAACCCCCATATCTCGCGAACGGATTGACGAACTCGAGAAATTCCTGTTGCATCTGAAAGCAGAAACTCGCCCGATTACAACGCTAAGTGTGTTCTTCCCCTAGGCCATAGTAGTTAATGGTTTCGAGTATCAGAATTGCGAAAATTTTGATGGTTTCTCAACCATTCCTTAACTTCAAACTCCCATATCTCGCGAACGGATAGACGAACTCGAGAAATTCCTGTTGCATCTGAAAGCAGAAACTCGCCCGATTACAACGGTATTTGTATTTTTCCCCTATGCCATAGTAGTTATTGGTTTCAAGTATCAGACTTGCGAAAATTATGATGGTTTCTCAACCATTCCTTAACTTCAAACTCCCATATCTCGTGAAAGGATTGACGAATTCGAGAAATTCCTATTGCATCTGAAAGCAGAATCTCGCCCGATTACAGCGGTATGTGTATTCTTCCCCTAGGCCATAGTAGTTAATGGTTTCGAGTATCAGACTTGCGAAAATTCTGATGGTTTCTCAACCATTCCTTAACTTCAAACTCCAATATCTCGCAAACGGATTGACGAACTCGAGAAATTCCTGTTGCATCTGAAAGCAGAAACTCGCCCGATTACAGCGGTATTTGTATTTTTCCCCCAGGCCATAGTTGTTAATGGTTTCGTGTATCAGACTTGCGAAAATTCTGATGGTTTCTCAACCATTCCTTAACTTCAAACCCCCATATCTCGCGAACGGATTGACGAACTCGAGAAATTCCTGTTGCATCTGAAAGCAGAAACTCGCCCGATTACAACGGTAAGTGTATTCTTCCCCTAGGCCATAGTAGTTAATGGTTTCGAGTATCAGAATTGCGAAAATTTTGATGGTTTCTCAACCATTCCTTAACTTCAAACTCCCATATCTCGCGAACGGATAGACGAACTCGAGAAATTCCTGTTGCATCTGAAAGCAGAAACTCGCCCGATTACAACGGTATTTGTATTTTTCCCCTATGCCATAGTAGTTATTGGTTTCAAGTATCAGACTTGCGAAAATTTTGATGGTTTCTCAACCATTCCTTAACTTCAAACTCCCATATCTCGTGAAAGGATTGACGAATTCGAGAAATTCCTATTGCATCTGAAAGCAGAATCTCGCCCGATTACAGCGGTATGTGTATTCTTCCCCTAGGCCATAGTAGTTAATGGTTTCGAGTATCAGACTTGCGAAAATTCTGATGGTTTCTCAACCATTCCTTAACTTCAAACTCCAATATCTCGCGAACGGATTGACGAACTCGAGAAATTCCTGTTGCATCTGAAAGCAGAAACTCGCCCGATTACAGCGGTATTTGTATTTTTCCCCCAGGCCATAGTTGTTAATGGTTTCGTGTATCAGACTTGCGAAAATTCTGATGGTTTCTCAACCATTCCTTAACTTCAAACCCCCATATCTCGCGAACGGATTGACGAACTCGAGAAATTCCTGTTGCATCTGAAAGCAGAAACTCGCCCGATTACAACGGTAAGTGTATTCTTCCCCTAGGCCATAGTAGTTAATGGTTTCGAGTATCAGAATTGCGAAAATTTTGATGGTTTCTCAACCATTCCTTAACTTCAAACTCCCATATCTCGCGAACGGATAGACGAACTCGAGAAATTCCTGTTGCATCTGAAAGCAGAAACTCGCCCGATTACAACGGTATTTGTATTTTTCCCCTATGCCATAGTAGCTATTGGTTTCAAGTATCAGACTTGCGAAAATTTTGATGGTTTCTCAACCATTCCTTAACTTCAAACTCCCATATCTCGTGAAAGGATTGACGAATTCGAGAAATTCCTATTGCATCTGAAAGCAGAATCTCGCCCGATTACAGCGGTATGTGTATTCTTCCCCTAGGCCATAGTAGTTAATGGTTTCGAGTATCAGACTTGCGAAAATTCTGATGGTTTCTCAACCATTCCTTAACTTCAAACTCCAATATCTCGCGAACGGATTGACGAACTCGAGAAATTCCTGTTGCATCTGAAAGCAGAAACTCGCCCGATTACAGCGGTATTTGTATTTTTCCCCCAGGCCATAGTTGTTAATGGTTTCGTGTATCAGACTTGCGAAAATTCTGATGGTTTCTCAACCATTCCTTAACTTCAAACCCCCATATCTCGCGAACGGATTGACGAACTCGAGAAATTCCTGTTGCATCTGAAAGCAGAAACTCGCCCGATTACAACGGTAAGTGTATTCTTCCCCTAGGCCATAGTAGTTAATGGTTTCGAGTATCAGAATTGCGAAAATTTTGATGGTTTCTCAACCATTCCTTAACTTCAAACTCCCATATCTCGCGAACGGATAGACGAACTCGAGAAATTCCTGTTGCATCTGAAAGCAGAAACTCGCCCGATTACAACGGTATTTGTATTTTTCCCCTATGCCATAGTAGTTATTGGTTTCAAGTATCAGACTTGCGAAAATTTTGATGGTTTCTCAACCATTCCTTAACTTCAAACTCCCATATCTCGTGAAAGGATTGACGAATTCGAGAAATTCCTATTGCATCTGAAAGCAGAATCTCGCCCGATTACAGCGGTATGTGTATTCTTCCCCTAGGCCATAGTAGTTAATGGTTTCGAGTATCAGACTTGCGAAAATTCTGATGGTTTCTCAACCATTCCTTAACTTCAAACTCCAATATCTCGCGAACGGATTGACGAACTCGAGAAATTCCTGTTGCATCTGAAAGCAGAAACTCGCCCGATTACAGCGGTATTTGTATTTTTCCCCCAGGCCATAGTTGTTAATGGTTTCGTGTATCAGACTTGCGAAAATTCTGATGGTTTCTCAACCATTCCTTAACTTCAAACCCCCATATCTCGCGAACGGATTGACGAACTCGAGAAATTCCTGTTGCATCTGAAAGCAGAAACTCGCCCGATTACAACGGTAAGTGTATTCTTCCCCTAGGCCATAGTAGTTAATGGTTTCGAGTATCAGAATTGCGAAAATTTTGATGGTTTCTCAACCATTCCTTAACTTCAAACTCCCATATCTCGCGAACGGATAGACGAACTCGAGAAATTCCTGTTGCATCTGAAAGCAGAAACTCGCCCGATTACAACGGTATTTGTATTTTTCCCCTATGCCATAGTAGTTATTGGTTTCAAGTATCAGACTTGCGAAAATTTTGATGGTTTCTCAACCATTCCTTAACTTCAAACTCCCATATCTCGTGAAAGGATTGACGAATTCGAGAAATTCCTATTGCATCTGAAAGCAGAATCTCGCCCGATTACAGCGGTATGTGTATTCTTCCCCTAGGCCATAGTAGTTAATGGTTTCGAGTATCAGACTTGCGAAAATTCTGATGGTTTCTCAACCATTCCTTAACTTCAAACTCCAATATCTCGCGAACGGATTGACGAACTCGAGAAATTCCTGTTGCATCTGAAAGCAGAAACTCGCCCGATTACAGCGGTATTTGTATTTTTCCCCCAGGCCATAGTTGTTAATGGTTTCGTGTATCAGACTTGCGAAAATTCTGATGGTTTCTCAACCATTCCTTAACTTCAAACCCCCATATCTCGCGAACGGATTGACGAACTCGAGAAATTCCTGTTGCATCTGAAAGCAGAAACTCGCCCGATTACAACGGTAAGTGTATTCTTCCCCTAGGCCATAGTAGTTAATGGTTTCGAGTATCAGAATTGCGAAAATTTTGATGGTTTCTCAACCATTCCTTAACTTCAAACTCCCATATCTCGCGAACGGATAGACGAACTCGAGAAATTCCTGTTGCATCTGAAAGCAGAAACTCGCCCGATTACAACGGTATTTGTATTTTTCCCCTATGCCATAGTAGTTATTGGTTTCAAGTATCAGACTTGCGAAAATTTTGATGGTTTCTCAACCATTCCTTAACTTCAAACTCCCATATCTCGTGAAAGGATTGACGAATTCGAGAAATTCCTATTGCATCTGAAAGCAGAATCTCGCCCGATTACAGCGGTATGTGTATTCTTCCCCTAGGCCATAGTAGTTAATGGTTTCGAGTATCAGACTTGCGAAAATTCTGATGGTTTCTCAACCATTCCTTAACTTCAAACTCCAATATCTCGCGAACGGATTGACGAACTCGAGAAATTCCTGTTGCATCTGAAAGCAGAAACTCGCCCGATTACAGCGGTATTTGTATTTTTCCCCCAGGCCATAGTTGTTAATGGTTTCGTGTATCAGACTTGCGAAAATTCTGATGGTTTCTCAACCATTCCTTAACTTCAAACCCCCATATCTCGCGAACGGATTGACGAACTCGAGAAATTCCTGTTGCATCTGAAAGCAGAAACTCGCCCGATTACAACGGTAAGTGTATTCTTCCCCTAGGCCATAGTAGTTAATGGTTTCGAGTATCAGAATTGCGAAAATTTTGATGGTTTCTCAACCATTCCTTAACTTCAAACTCCCATATCTCGCGAACGGATAGACGAACTCGAGAAATTCCTGTTGCATCTGAAAGCAGAAACTCGCCCGATTACAACGGTATTTGTATTTTTCCCCTATGCCATAGTAGTTATTGGTTTCAAGTATCAGGCTTGCGAAAATTTTGATGGTTTCTCAACCATTCCTTAACTTCAAACTCCCATATCTCGTGAAAGGATTGACGAATTCGAGAAATTCCTATTGCATCTGAAAGCAGAATCTCGCCCGATTACAGCGGTATGTGTATTCTTCCCCTAGGCCATAGTAGTTAATGGTTTCGAGTATCAGACTTGCGAAAATTCTGATGGTTTCTCAACCATTCCTTAACTTCAAACTCCAATATCTCGCGAACGGATTGACGAACTCGAGAAATTCCTGTTGCATCTGAAAGCAGAAACTCGCCCGATTACAGCGGTATTTGTATTTTTCCCCCAGGCCATAGTTGTTAATGGTTTCGTGTATCAGACTTGCGAAAATTCTGATGGTTTCTCAACCATTCCTTAACTTCAAACCCCCATATCTCGCGAACGGATTGACGAACTCGAGAAATTCCTGTTGCATCTGAAAGCAGAAACTCGCCCGATTACAACGGTATTTGTATTTTTCCCCTATGCCATAGTAGTTATTGGTTTCGAGTGTCAGACTTGCGAAAATTTTGATGGTTTCTCAACCATTCCTTAACTTCAAACTCCCATATCTCGCGAACGGATTGACGAACTCGAGAAATTCCTGTTGCATCTGAAAGCAGAAACTCGCCCCATTATAACGGTATGTGTCTTTTTGCCCCAGGCCATAGTAGTTATTGATTTCGACTATCAGATTTGCTAAAATTTTGATGGTTTCTCAACCATTCCTTCACTTCAAACTCCCATACCTCGCGAACGGATTGACGAACTCGAGAAATTCCAGTTGCATCTGAAAGCAGAAACTAGCCCGATTACAACGGTATGTGTATTCTTCCCCTAGGCCATGGTAGTGATTTGTTTCGAATATCAGACTTGCGGAAATTTTGATGGTTTCTCAACCATTCCTTCACTTCTAACTCCTATACCTCGCGAACTGATTGAGGAAATCGAGAGTTTCCTGTTGCATCAGAAAGTAGAAACTCGCCCGATTACAACGGTATGTGTATCTTTGCCCTAGGTCATTGTAGTTATTGGTTTCGAGTATCAGACTTGCGAAAATGTTGATGGTTTCTCAATCATTCCTGAACTTCAAACTCCCATATCTCGCAAACGGATTGACGAACTCGAGAAATTCCTGTTGCATCTGAAAGCAGAAACTCGCCCGATTACAACGGTATGTGTATTTTTGCCCTAGGCCATAGTAGTTATTGGTTTCGAGTATCAGACTTGCGAAAATTTTGATGGTTTCTCAACCATTCCTTAAATTCAAACACCCATATCACGCGAACGGATTGACGAACTCGAGAAATTCCTGTTGCATCTGCAAGCAGAAACTCTCCCCATTATAACGGTATGTGTACTTTTCCCCTAGGCCATTCGTGTTATTGGTTTCGAGTATCAGACTTGCGAAAATTTTGATGGTTTCTCAACCATTCCTTAACTTCAAACTCCCATATCTCGCGAAAGGATTGACGAACTCGAGAAATTCCTATTGCATCTGAAAGCAGAATCTCGCCCGATTACAACTGTAGGTGTATTTTTGTCCTAGGCCATAGTAGTCATTGGTTTCGAGTATCAGACTTGCGAAAATTTTGATCGTTTCTCAACCATTCCTTAAATTCAAACCCCCATATCTCGCGAACGGATTGTCGAACTCGAGAAATTCCTGTTGCATCTGAAAGCAGAATCTCGCCCGATTACAACGGTATGTGTATTCTTGTCCTAGGCCATAGTAGTCATTTGTTTCGAGTATCAGACTTGCGAAAATTTTTACGGTTTCTCAACCATTCCTTAAATTCAAACCCCCATATCTCGCGAACGGATTGTCGAACTCGAGAAATTCCTGTTGCATCTGAAAGTAGAAGCTCGCCCGATTACAATGGTGTGTGTACTTTACCCCTAGGCCATTCCTGTTATTGGTTTCGAGTATCAGACTTGCGAAAATTTTGATGGTTTCTGAAGCATTCCTTAACTTCAAACCCCCATATCTCGCGAACGGATTTACGAACTCGAGAAATTCCTGTTGCATCTGAAAGCAGAAACTCGCCCTATTACAACGGTATTTGTATTTTTCCCCTATGCCATAGTAGTTATTGGTTTCGAGTATCAGACTTGCGAAAATTTTGATGGTTTCTCAACCATTCCTTAACTTCAAACTCCCATATCGCGCGAAAGGATTGACGAACTCGAGAAATTCTTATTGCATCTGAAAGTAGAAACTCGCCCGATTACAACGGTGTGTGTACTTTTCCCCTAGGCCAATCCAGTTATTGGTTTCGAGTATCAGACTTGCGAAAATTTTGATGGTTTCTCAACCATTCCTTAACTTCAAACTCCCATATCTCGCGAAAGGATTGACGAACTCGAGAAATTCCTATTGGATCTGAAAGCAGAATCTCGCCCGATTACAACGGTATGTGTATTTTTGCCCCAGGCCATAGTAGTTATTGAATTCGTCTATCAGATTTGCCAAAATTTTGATGGTTTCTCAACCATTCCTTCACTTCAAACTCCCATATCTCGCGTACGGATTGACGAACTCGAGAAATTCCTGTAGCATCTGAAAGCAAAATCTCGCCCCATTACAACGGTATGTGTATTCTTGCCCTAGGCCATAGTAGTTATTGATTTCGACTATCAGACTTGCGAAAATTTTGATGGTTTCTCATCCATTCCTTAACTTCAAGCTCCCATATCTCGCGAACGGATTGACGAACTCGAGAAATTCCTGTTGCATCTGAAAGCAGAAACTCGCCCCATTATAAGAGTATGTGTCTTTTTGCCCCAGGCCATAGTAGTTATTGATTTCGACTATCAGATTTGCTAAAATTTTGATGGTTTCTCAACCATTCCTTCACTTCAAACTCCCATACCTCGCGAACGGATTGACGAACTCGAGAAATTCCAGTTGCATCTGAAAGCAGAAACTCGCCCGATTACAGCGGTATGTGTATTCTTCCCCTAGGCCATTGTAGTGATTAGTTTCGAATATCAGACTTGCGGAAATTTTGATGGTTTCTCAACCATTCCTTCACTTCTAACTCCTATACCTCGCGAACTGATTGAGGAAATCGAGAGTTTCCTGTTGCATCAGAAAGTAGAAACTCGCCCGATTACAACGGTATGTGTATCTTGGCCCTAGGTCATTGTAGTTATTGGTTTCGAGTATCAGACTAGCGAAAATGTTGATGGTTTCTCAATCATTCCTGAACTTCAAACTCCCACATCTCGCAAACGGATTGACGAACTCGAGAAATTCCTGTTGCATCTGAAAGCAGAAACTCGCCCGATTACAACGGTATGTGTATTTTTGCCCTAGGCCATAGTAGTTATTGGTTTCGAGTATCAGACTTGCGAAAATTTTGATGGTTTCTCAACCATTCCTTAAATTCAAACTCCCATATCACGCGAACGGATAGACGAACTCGAGAAATTCCTGTTGCATCTGCAAGCAGAAACTCGCCCCATTATAACGGTATGTGTACTTTTCCCCTAGGCCATTCCTGTTATTGGTTTCGAGTATCAGACTTGCGAAAATTTTGATGGTTTCTCAACCATTCCGTAACTTCAAACTCCCATATCTTGCGAACGGATTGAAGAACTCGAGAAATTCCTATTGCATCTGAAAGCCGAATCTCGCCCGATTACAACGGTATGTGTATTTTTGCCCTAGGCCGTAGCAGTTATTGGTTTCGAGTATCAGACATGCGAAAATTTTGATGGTTTCTCAACCATTCCTTAAATTCAAACTCCCATATCACGCGAACGGATTGACGAACTCGAGAAATTCCTGTTGCATCTGAAAGTAGAAACTCGCCCGATTACAATGGTGTGTGTACTTTTCCCCTATTTTATAGTAGTTATTGGTTTTCGAGTATCAGACTTGCGTAAATTTTGATGGTTTCTCAACCATTCTTTAAATTCAAACTCCCATATCTCGCGAACGGATTGACGAACTCGAGAAATTCCTGTAGCATCTGAAAGCAAAAACTCGCCCCATTACAACGGTATGTGTATTCTTGCCCCAGGCCAGAGTAGTTATTGATTTCGACTATCAGATTTGCTAAAATTTTGATGGTTTCTCAACCATTCCTTCACTTCAAACTCCCATACCTCGCGAACGGATTGACGAACTCGAGAAATTCCTGTTGCATCTGGAAGCAGAAACTCGCCCGATTACAACGGTATGTGTATTCTTCCCCTAGGCCATTGTAGTTATTTGTTTCGAATATCAGACTTGCGGAAATTTTGATGGTTTCTCAACCATTCCTTCACTTCTAACTCCTATATCTCGCGAACGGATTGACGAACTCGAGAAATTCCTGTTGCATCTGGAAGCAGAAACTCGCCCGATTACAACGGTATGTGTATTCTTCCCCTAGGCCATTGTAGTTATTTGTTTCGAATATCAGACTTGCGGAAATTTTGATGGTTTCTCAACCATTCCTTCACTTCTAACTCCTATATCTCGCGTACGGATTGACGAACTCGGGAAATTCCTGTTGCATCTGAAAGCAGAAACTCGCCCCATTATAACGGTATGTGTATTTTTGCCCTAGGCCATAGTAGTTATTGGTTTCGAGTATCAGACTTGCGAAAATTTTGATGGTTTCTCAACTATTCCTTCACTTCAAACTCCCATATCTCGCGTACGGATTGACGAACTCGAGAAATTCCTGTTCCATCTGAAAGTATTATAGAAACTCGCCGGATTACAATGGTGTGTGTACTTTTCCCCTATGCCATAGTAGTTATTGGTTTCGAGTATCAGACTTGCGAAAATTTTGATGGTTTCTCAACAATTCCTCAACTTCAAACTCCCATACCTCGCGTCTGGATTGACGAATTCGAGAAATTCCTGTTGCATCTGAAAGTAGAAACTCGCCCGATTACAACGGTGTGTGTACTTTTCCCCTAGGCCATTCCAGTTATTGGTTTCGAGAATCAGACTGGCGAAAATTTTGATGGTTTCTCAACCATTCCTTAAATTCAAACCCCCATATCTCGCGAACGGATTGTCGAACTCGAGAAATTCCTGTTGCATCTGACTGTAGAAGCTCGCCCGATTACAATGGTGTGTGTACTTTTCCACTAGGCCATTCCTGTTATTGGTTTCGAGTATCAGACTTGCGAAAATTTTGATGGCTTCTCAACCATTCCTTAATTTCAAACTCCCATATCTCGCGAACGGATTGACGAACTCCAGAAATTCCTATTGCATCTGAAAGCAGAATCTCGCCCGATTACAACGATATGTGTATTTTTGCCCTAGGCCATAGTAGTTATTGGTTTCGAGTATCAGACATGCGAAAATTTTGATGGTTTCAAAACCATTCCTGAATTTCAAACTCCCATATCTCCCAAACGGATTGACGAACTCGAGAAATTCTTGTTGCATCTGAAAGTAGAAACTCGCCCGATTACAATGCTGTGTGTACTTTTCCCCTATGCCATAGTAGTTATTGGTTTCGAGTATCAGACTTGCGAAAATTTTGATGGTTTCTCAACCATTCCTTCACTTCAAACTCCCATATCTCGCGAACGGATTGACGAACTCGAGAAATTCCTGTTGCATCAGAAAGTAGAAACTCGCCCGATTACAACGGTATGTGTATCTTTGCCCTAGGTCATTGTAGTTATTGGTTTCGAGTATCAGACTTGCTAAAATTTTGATGGTTTCTCAACTATTCCTTCACTTCAAACTCCCATATCTCGCGTACGGATTGACGAACTCGAGAAATTCCTGTTGCATCTGAAAGTATTATAGAAACTCGCCGGATTACAATGGTGTGTGTACTTTTCCCCTATGCCTAGTAGTTATTGGTTTCGAGTATCAGACTTGCGAAAATTTTGATGGTTTCTCAACAATTCCTCAACTTCAAACTCCCATACCTCGCGTCTGGATTGACGAATTCGAGAAATTCCTGTTGCATCTGAAAGTAGAAACTCGCCCGATTACAACGGTGTGTGTACTTTTCCCCTAGGCCATTCCAGTTATTGGTTTCGAGTATCAGACTTGCGAAAATTTTGATGGTTTCTCAACCATTCCTTAAATTCAAACCCCCATATCTCGCGAACGGATTGTCGAACTCGAGAAATTCCAGTTGCATCTGACTGTAGAAGCTCGCCCGATTAGAATGGTGTGTGTACTTTTCCACTAGGCCATTCCTGTTATTGGTTTCGAGTATCAGACTTGCGAAAATTTTGATGGCTTCTCAACCATTCCTTAACTTCAAACTCCCATATCTCGCGAACGGATTGACGAACTCGAGAAATTCCTATTTCATCTGAAAGCAGAATCTCGCCCGATTACAACGATATGTGTATTTTTGCCCTAGGCCATAGTAGTTATTGGTTCCGAGTATCAGACATGCGAAAATTTTGATGGTTTCAAAACCATTCCTTAAATTCAAACTCCCATATCACGCGAACGGATTGACGAACTCGAGAAATTCCTGTTGCATCTGAAAGCAGAAACTCGCCCCATTATAACGGCATGTGTATTTTTGCCCCAGGCCATAGTAGTTATTGATTTCGGCTATTAGATTTGCCAAAATTTTGATGGTTTCTCAACCATTCCTTCACTTCAAACTCCCATACCTCGCGAACGTATTGACGAACTCGAGAAATTCCGGTTGAATCTGAAAGCAGAAACTCGTCCGATTACAAGGGTATGTGCATTCTTCCCCTAGGCCATTGTAGTTATTTGTTTCGAATATCAGACTTGCGGAAATTTTGATGGTTTCTCAACCATTCCTTCACTTCTAACTCCTATATCTCGCGAACTGATTGAGGAAATCGAGAGTTTCCTGTTGCATCAGAAGGTAGAAACTCGCCCGATTACAACGGTATGTGTATCTTTGCCCTAGGTCATTGTAGTTATTGGTTTCGAGTATCAGAGTTGCGAAAATGTTGATGGTTTCTCAACAATTCCTAAATTTCAAACTCCCATATCTCCCAAACGCATTGACGAACTCGAGAAATTCCTGTTGCACCTGAAAGCAGATTCTCGCCCGATTACAACGGTATGTGTATTTTTGCCCTAGGCCATAGTAGTTATTGGTTTCGAGTATCAGACATGCGAAAATTTTGATGGTTTCTCAACCATTCCTTAACTTCAAACCCCCATATCTCGCGAACGGATTGACGAACTCGAGAAATTCCTGTTGCATCTGAAAGCAGAACTCGCCCGATTACAACGGTATGTGTATTCTTCCCCTAGGCCATAGTAGTTAATGGTTTCGAGTATCAGACTTGCGAAAATTTTGATGGTTTCTCAACCATTCCTTAACTTCAAACTCCCATATCTCGCGAACGGATAGACGAACTCGAGAAATTCCTGTTGCATATAAAAGCAGAAACTCGCCCGATTACGACGGTATGTGTATCTTTCCCCTAGGCCATAGTAGTTATTGGTTTCGAGTATCAGATTTGCGAAAATTTTGATGGTTTCTCAACCATTCCTTAACTTCAAACTCCCATATCTCGCGTCTGGATTTACGAATTCGAGAAATTCCTGTTGCATCTGAAAGTAGAAACTCGCCCGATTACAACGGTGTGTGTACTTTCCCCTAGGCCAGTCCAGTTATTGGTTTCGAGTATCAGACTTGCGAAAATTTTGATGGTTTCTCAACCATTCCTTAACTTCAAACTCCCATATCTCGCGAACGGATAGACGAACTCGAGAAATTCCTGTTGCATCTGAAAGCAGAATCTCGCCCGATTACAACGGTATGTGTATTTTTGTCCTAGGCCATAGTAGTCATTGGTTTCGAGTATCAGACTTGCGGAAATTTTGATGGTTTCTCAACCATTCCTTAACTTCAAACTCCCATATCTCGCGAAAGTATTGACGAACTCGAGAAATTCCTGTTGCATCTGAAAGCAGAAACTCGCCCGATTACGACGGTATGTGTATCTTTCCACTAGGCCATAGTAGTTATTGGTTTCGAGTATCAGACTTGCGAAAATTTTGATGGTTTCTCAACCATTCCTTAACTTCAAACTCCCATATCTCGCGTCTGGATTTACGAATTCGAGAAATTCCTATTGGATCTGAAAGCAGAATCTCGCCCGATTACAACGGTATGTGTATTTCTGCCCTAGGCCGTAGTAGTTATTGGTTTCGAGTATCAGACATGCGAAAATTTTGATGGTTTCTCAACCATTCCTTAAATTCAAACCCCCATATCTCGCGAACGGATTGTCGAACTCGACAAATTCCTGTTGCATCTGAAAGTAGAAGCTCGCCCGATTACAATGGTGTGTGTACTTTACCCCTAGGCCATTCCTGTTATTGGTTTCGAGTATCAGATTTGCCAAAATTTTGATGGTTTCTCAACCATTCCTTAACTTCAAACCCCCATATCTCGCGAACGGATTGACGAACTCGAGAAATTCCTGTTGCATCTGAAAGCAGAACTCGCCCGATTACAACGGTATGTGTATTCTTCCCCTAGGCCATAGTAGTTAATGGTTTCGAGTATCAGACTTGCGAAAATTTTGATGGTTTCTCAACCATTCCTTAACTTCAAACTCCCATATCTCGCGAACGGATAGACGAACTCGAGAAATTCCTGTTGCATATAAAAGCAGAAACTCGCCCGATTACGACGGTATGTGTATCTTTCCCCTAGGCCATAGTAGTTATTGGTTTCGAGTATCAGATTTGCGAAAATTTTGATGGTTTCTCAACCATTCCTTAACTTCAAACTCCCATATCTCGCGTCTGGATTTACGAATTCGAGAAATTCCTGTTGCATCTGAAAGTAGAAACTCGCCCGATTACAACGGTGTGTGTACTTTCCCCTAGGCCAGTCCAGTTATTGGTTTCGAGTATCAGACTTGCGAAAATTTTGATGGTTTCTCAACCATTCCTTAACTTCAAACTCCCATATCTCGCGAACGGATAGACGAACTCGAGAAATTCCTGTTGCATCTGAAAGCAGAATCTCGCCCGATTACAACGGTATGTGTATTTTTGTCCTAGGCCATAGTAGTCATTGGTTTCGAGTATCAGACTTGCGGAAATTTTGATGGTTTCTCAACCATTCCTTAACTTCAAACTCCCATATCTCGCGAAAGTATTGACGAACTCGAGAAATTCCTGTTGCATCTGAAAGCAGAAACTCGCCCGATTACGACGGTATGTGTATCTTTCCACTAGGCCATAGTAGTTATTGGTTTCGAGTATCAGACTTGCGAAAATTTTGATGGTTTCTCAACCATTCCTTAACTTCAAACTCCCATATCTCGCGTCTGGATTTACGAATTCGAGAAATTCCTATTGGATCTGAAAGCAGAATCTCGCCCGATTACAACGGTATGTGTATTTCTGCCCTAGGCCGTAGTAGTTATTGGTTTCGAGTATCAGACATGCGAAAATTTTGATGGTTTCTCAACCATTCCTTAAATTCAAACCCCCATATCTCGCGAACGGATTGTCGAACTCGACAAATTCCTGTTGCATCTGAAAGTAGAAGCTCGCCCGATTACAATGGTGTGTGTACTTTACCCCTAGGCCATTCCTGTTATTGGTTTCGAGTATCAGATTTGCCAAAATTTTGATGGTTTCTCAACCATTCCTTCACTTCAAACTC
This sequence comes from Ptiloglossa arizonensis, assembly GCF_051014685.1. NCBI lineage: Eukaryota > Metazoa > Arthropoda > Insecta > Hymenoptera > Colletidae > Ptiloglossa > Ptiloglossa arizonensis. The sequence goes on along the minus strand of NW_027478622.1, from coordinate 22,318 downwards.
CCATATCTCGCGTACGGATTGACGAACTCGAGAAATTCCTGTAGCATCTGAAAGCAAAAACTCGCCCCATTACAACGGTATTTGTATTTTTCCCCTAGGCCATAGTAGTTAATGGTTTCGAGTATCAGACTTGCGAAAATTCTGATGGTTTCTCAACCATTCCTTAACTTCAAACTCCCATATCTCGCGAACGAATTGACGAACTCGAGAAATTCCTGTTGCATCTGAAAGCAGAAACTCGCCCGATTACAACGGTATTTGTATTTTTCCCCTATGCCATAGTAGTTATTGGTTTCGAGTATCAGACTTGCGAAAATTTTGATGGTGTCTCAACCATTCCTTAACTTCTAGCTCCCATATCTCGCGAACGGATTGACGAACTCGACAAATTCCTGTAGCATCTGAAAGCAGAAACTCGCCCGATTACAACGGTATGTGAATTCTTCCCCTAGGCCATAGTTGTTAATGGTTTCGAGTATCAGACTTGCGAAAATTTTGATGGTTTCTCAACCATTCCTTAACTTCAAACTCCCATATCTCGCGAAAGGATTGACGAATTCGAGAAATTCCTATTGCATCTGAAAGCAGAATCTCGCCCGATTACAACGGTGTGTGTACTTTTCCCCTAGGCCATTCCAGTTATTGGTTTCGAGTATCAGAATTGCGAAAATTTTGATGGTTTCTCAACCATTCCTTAACTTCAAACTCCCATATCTCGCGAACGGATTGACGAACTCGAGAAATTCCTGTTGCATCTGAAAGCAGAAACTCGCCCCATTACAACGGTATTTGTATTTTACCCCTATGCCATAGTAGTTATTGGTTTCGAGTGTCAGACTTGCGAAAATTTTGATGGTTTCTCAACCATTCCTTAACTTCAAGCTCCCATATCTCGCGAACGGATTGACGAACTCGAGAAATTCCTGTTGCATCTGAAAGCAGAAGCTCACCCCATTATAACGGTATGTGCCTTTTTGCCCCAGGCCATAGTAGTTATTGATTTCGACTATCAGATTTGCTAAAATTTTGATGGTTTCTCAACCATTCCTTCACTTCAAACTCCCATACCTCGCGAACGGATTGACGAACTCGAGAAATTCCAGTTGCATCTGAAAGCAGAAACTCGCCCGATTACAACGGTATGTGTATTCTTCCCCTAGGCCATTGTAGTGATTTGTTTCGAATATCAGACTTGCGGAAATTTTGATGGTTTCTCAACCATTCCTTCACTTCTAACTCCTATACCTCGCGAACTGATTGAGGAAATCGAGAGTTTCCTGTTGCATCAGAAAGTAGAAACTCGCCCGATTACAACGGTATGTGTATCTTTGCCCTAGGTCATTGTAGTTATTGGTTTCGAGTATCAGACTTGCGAAAATGTTGATGGTTTCTCAATCATTCCTGAACTTCAAACTCCCATATCTCGCAAACGGATTGACGAACTCGAGAAATTCCTGTTGCATCTGAACGCAGAAACTCGCCCGATTACAACGGTATGTGTATTTTTGCCCTAGGCCATAGTAGTTATTGGTTTCGAGTATCAGACTTGCGAAAATTTTGATGGTTTCTCAACCATTCCTTAAATTCAAACTCCCATATCACGCGAACGGATTGTCGAACTCGAGAAATTCCTGTTGCATCTGAAAGCAGAATCTCGCCCGATTACAACGGTATGTGTATTCTTGTCCTAGGCCATAGTAGTCATTGGTTTCGAGTATCAGACTTGCGAAAATTTTGATGGTCTCCCAACCATTCCTTAAATTCAAACCCCCATATCTCGCGAACGGATTGTCGAACTCGAGAAATTCCTGTTGCATCTGAAAGCAGAATCTCGCCCGATTACAACGGTATGTGTATTCTTGTCCTAGGCCATAGTAGTCATTGGTTTCGAGTATCAGACTTGCGAAAATTTTGATGGTTTCCCAACCATTCCTTAAATTCAAACCCCCATATCTCGCGAACGGATTGTCGAACTCGAGAAATTCCTGTTGCATCTGAAAGTAGAAGCTCGCCCGATTACAATGGTGTGTGTACTTTACCCCTAGGCCATTCCTGTTATTGGTATCGAGTATCAGACTTGCGAAAATTTTGATGGTTTCTCAACCATTCCTTAACTTCAAACCCCCATATCTCGCGAACGGATTGACGAACTCGAGAAATTCCTGTTGCATCTGAAAGCAGAAACTCGCCCTATTACAACGGTATTTGTATTTTTCCCCTATGCCATAGTAGTTATTGGTTTCGAGTATCAGAATTGCGATAATTTTGATGGTTTCTCAACCATTCCTTAACTTCAAACTCCCATATCGCGCGAAGGATTGACAAACTCGAGAAATTCTTATTGGATCTGAAAGCAGAATCTCGCCCGATTACAACGGTATGTGTATTTCTGCCCTAGGCCGTAGTAGTTATTGGTTTCGAGTATCAGACATGCGAAAATTTTGATGGTTTCTCAACCATTCCTCAAATTCAAACTCCCATATCACGCGAACGGATTGACGAACTCGAGAAATTCCTGTTGCATCTGAAAGCAGAAACTCGCCCCATTATAACGGTATGTGTATTTTTGCCCCAGGCCATAGTAGTTATTGAATTCGTCTATCAGATTTGCTAAAATTTTGATGGTTTCTCAACCATTCCTTCACTTCAAACTCCCATATCTCGCGTACGGATTGACGAACTCAAGAAATTCCTGTAGCATCTGAAAGCAAAATCTCGCCCCATTACAACGGTATGTGTATTCTTGCCCTAGGCCATAGTAGTTATTGATTTCGACTATCAGACTTGCGAAAATTTTGATGGTTTCTCAAGCATTCCTTAACTTCAAACACCCATATCTCGCGAACGGATTGACGAACTCGAGAAATTCCTGTTGCATCTGAAAGCAGAAACTCGCCCCATTATAACGGTATGTGTCTTTTTGCCCCAGGCCATAGTAGTTATTGATTTCGACTATCAGATTTGCTAAAATTTTGATGGCTTCTCAACCATTCCTTCACTTCAAACTCCCATACCTCGCGAACGGATTGACGAACTCGAGAAATTCCAGTTGCATCTGAAAGCAGAAACTCGCCCGATTAAAACGGTGTGTGTATTCTTCCCCTAGGCCATTGTAGTGATTTGTTTCGAATATCAGACTTGCGGAAATTTTGATGGTTTCTCAACCATTCCTTCACTTCTAACTCCTATACCTCGCGAACTGATTGAGGAAATCGAGAGTTTCCTGTTGCATCAGAAGGTAGAAACTCGCCCGATTACAACGGTATGTGTATCTTTGCCCTAGGTCATTGTAGTTATTGGTTTCGAGTATCAGACTTGCGAAAATGTTGATGGTTTCTCAATCATTCCTGAACTTCAATCTCCCATATCTCGCAAACGGATTGACGAACTCGAGAAATTCCTGTTGCATCTGAAAGCAGAAACTCGCCCGATTACAACGGTATGTGTATTTTCGCCCTAGGCCATAGTAGTTATTGGTTTCGAGTATCAGACTTGCGAAAATTTTGATGGTTTCTCAACCATTCCTTAAATTCAAACTCCCATATCACGCGAACGGATTGACGAACTCGAGAAATTCCTGTTGCATCTGCAAGCAGAAACTCGCCCCATTATAACGGTATGTGTACTTTTCCCCTAGGCCATTCCTGTTATTGGTTTCGAGTATCAGACTTGCGAAAATTTTGATGGTTTCTCAACCATTCCTTAACTTCAAACTCCCATATCGCGCGAAGGATTGACGAACTCGAGAAATTCTTATTGCATCTGAAAGTAGAAACTCGCCCGATTACAACGGTGTGTGTACTTTTCCCCTAGGCCAAGCCAGTTATTGGTTTCGAGTATCAGACTTGCGAAAATTTTTATGGTTTCTCAACCATTCCTTAACTTCAAACTCCCATATCTCGCGAAAGGATTGACGAACTCGAGAAATTCCTATTGGATCTGAAAGCAGAAACTCGCCCGATTACAACGGTATGTGTATTTTCGCCCTAGGCCATAGTAGTTATTGGTTTCGAGTATCAAACTTGCGAAAATTTTGATGGTTTCTCAACCATTCCTTAAATTCAAACTCCCATATCACGCGAACGGATTGACGAAATCGAGAAATTCCTGTTGCATCTGCAAGCAGAAACTCGCCCCATTATAACGGTATGTGTACTTTTCCCCTAGGCCATTCCTGTTATTGGTTTCGAGTATCAGACTTGCGAAAATTTTGATGGTTTCTCAACCATTCCGTAACTTCAAACTACCATATCTTGCGAACGGATTGAAGAACTCGAGAAATTCCTATTGCATCTGAAAGCCGAATCTCGCCCGATTACAACGGTATGTGTATTTTTGCCCTAGGCCGTAGCAGTTATTGGTTTCGAGTATCAGACATGCGAAAATTTTGATGGTTTCTCAACTATTCCTTCACTTCAAACTCCCATATCTCGCGTACGGATTGACGAACTCGAGAAATTCCTGTTGCATCTGAAAGTAGAAACTCACCCGATTACAATGGTGTGTGTACTTTTCCCGTATGTCATAGTAGTTATTGGTTTCGAGTATCAGTCTTGCGAAAATTTTTATGGATTCTCAACCATTCCTTAACATCAAACTCGCACATCTCGCGAACGGATTGACGAACTGGAGAAATTCCTATTGCATCTGAAAGCAGAATCTCGCCCCATTTTAACGGTATGTGTATTTTTGCCCCATGTCATAGTAGTTATTGATTTCGACTATCAGACTTGCGAAAATTTTGATGGTTTCTCAACCATTCCTTAACTTCAAACTCCCATATCTCGCGAACAGGTTGACGAACTCGAGAAATTCCTGTTGCATCTGAAAGCAGAAACTCGCCCCATTACAACGGTATGTGTATTCTTGCCCTAGGCCATAGTAGTTATTGATTTCGACTATCAGACTTGCGGAAATTTTGATGGTTTCTCAACCATTCCTTCACTTCTAACTCCTATATCTCGCGAACTGATTGAGGAAATCGAGAGTTTCCTGTTGCATCAGAAAGTAGGAACTCGCCCGATTACAACGGAATGTGTATCTTTGCCCTAGGTCATTGTAGTTATTGGTTTCGAGTATCAGACTTGGGAAAATGTTGATGGTTTCTCAACCATTCCTTCGCTTCAAACTCCCATATCTCGCGTACGGATTGACGAACTCGAGAAATTCCTGTTGCATCTGAAAGTAGAAACTCGCCCGATTACAATGGTGTGTGTACTTTTCCCCTATTTTATAGTAGTTATTGGTTTTCGAGTATCAGACTTGCGAAAATTTTGATGGTTTCTCAACCATTCCTTAACTTCAAACTCGCATATCTCCCGAACGGATTGACGAACTCGAGAAATTCCTATTGCATCTGAAAGCAGAATCTCGCCCGATTACAACGGTATGTGTATTTTTGTCCTAGGCCATAGTAGCCATTGGTTTCGAGTATCAGACAAGCGAAAATTTTGATGGTTACTCAACCATTCCTTAACTTCAAACTCCCATATCTCGCGAAAGGATTGACGAACTCGAGAAATTCCTGTTGCATCTGAAAGTAGAAACTCGCCCGATTACAAAGGTACGTGTATTTTTCCCTTGGGCCATTGTAAATAGTTATAGGTTTCGAGTATCAGACTCGCGAAAATTTTGATGGTTTCTCAAACATTCCTTAACTTCAAACTCCCATATCTCGCGAACGAATTGACAAACTCGAGAAATTCCTGTTTCATCTGAAAGTAGAAGCCCGCCCGATTACAATAGTGTGTGTACTTTTCCACTAGGCCATTCCAGCTATTGGTTTGGAGTATCAGACCAGCGAAAATTTTGATGGTTTCTCAACCATTCCTTAACTTCAAACACCCATATCTCGCAAACGGATTGACGAACTCGAGAAATTCCTGTTGCATCTGAAAGTAGAAACTCGCCCGATTACAATGGTGTGTGTACTTTTCCCCTAGGCCATAGTAGTCATTGGTTTCGAGTACCAGTCCTGCGAAAATTTTGATGGTTTCTCAAACGTTCCTTAACTTCAAACTCCCATGTCTCGCGAACGGATTGACGATCTCGAGAAATTCCTGTTGCATCCGAAAGTAGAAACTCGCCCGTTTGCAATGGTTTGTGTACCGTTCCCCTAGGCCATTCCAGTTATTGGTTTCGAGTATCAGACTTGTGAAAATTTTGATGGTTTCTCAACCATTCCTTAACTTCAAACTCCCATACCTCGCGAACAGAATGACAAACTCGAGAAATTCCTGTTGCATCTGAAAGCAGAAGCTCGCCCGTTCACAACGGTATGTGTATTTTTGCCCTAGGTCATTCCAGTTATTGGTTTGGAGTATCAGGCCAGCGAAAATTTTGATGGTTACTCAACCATTCCTTAACTTCAAACTCCCATATCTCGCGAAAGGATTGACGAACTCGAGAAATTCCTGTTGCATCTGAAAGTAGAAACTCGCCCGATTACAAAGGTATGTGTATTTTTCCCTTGGGCCATTGTAAATAGTTATAGGTTTCGAGTATCAGACTCGCGAAAATTTTGATGGTTTCTCAAACATTCCTTAACTTCAAACTCCCATATCTCGCGAACGAATTGACAAACTCGAGAAATTCCTGTTGCATCTGAAAGTAGAAGCTCGCCCGATTACAATAGTGTGTGTATTTTTCCCCTAGGCCATTGTTGTAATTGGTTTCGAGCATCAGACCAGTGAAAATTTTGATGGTTTCTCAAACATTCCTTAACTTCAAACTCCCATATCTCGCGAACGGATTGACGAACTCGGGAAAGTCCTGTTGCATCTGAAAGTAGAAACTCGCCCGATTACAATAGTGTCTGTACTTTTCCACTAGGCCATTCCAGTTATTGGTTTGGAGTATCAGACCAGAGAAAATTTTGATGGTTTCTCAAACATTCCTTAACTTCAAACACCCATATCTCGCGAACGGATTAACGAACTCGAGAAATTCCTGTTGCATCTGAAAGTAGAAACTCGCCCCATTACAACGGTATTTGTATTTTTCCCTTAGGCCATTGTAGCTATTGGTTTCGAGTATCAGACCAGCGAAAATTTTGATGGTTTCTCAACCATTCCTTAACATCAAACTCCCATATCTCGCGAACGGATTGACGAACTCGAGAAATTCCTGTTGCATCTGAAAGTAGAAACTCGTCCGATTACAATGGTGTGTGTACTTTTCCCCTGGGCCATTCCAGTTATTGGTTTCGAGTATCAGACAAGCGAAAATTTTGATGGTATCTCAACCATTCCTTAATTTCAAACCCCTATATCTCGCGAACAGATTGAGGAAATCGAGAAATTCATGTTGCATCTGAAAGGTGAAACTCGCCCGATTATAACGGTATGTGTATTTTTGCCCTAGGCCATAGTAGTTATTGGTTTCGAGTACCAGTCCTGCGAAAATTTTGATGGTTCCTCAACCATTCCTTAACTTCAAACTCCCATATCTTGCGAACGGATTGACGAACTCGAGAAATTCCTGTTGCATCTGAAAGCTGAAACTCGCCCGATTACAACGGTATGTGTATTTTTGCCCTAGGCCATAGTAGTTATTGGTTTCGAGTATCAGACTTGCGAAAATTTTAATGGTTTCTCAACCACTCCTTAACTTCAAACTTCAATATCTCGCGAACGGATTGACGAACACGAGAAATTCCTGTTGCATCTGAAAGCAGAAACTCGCCCGATTACAACGGTATGTGTATTTTTGCCCTAGGCCCTAGTAGTTATTGGTTTCGAGTATCAGACTTGCGAAAATTTTGATGGTTTCTCAAACATTCCTTAACTTCAAACTCCCATATCTGGCGAACGGATTGACGAACTCGAGAAATTCCTGTTGCATCCGAATGTAGAAACTCGCCCGTTTGCAATGGTTTGTGTACCGTTCCCCTAGGCCATCCCAGTTATTGGTTTGGAGTATCAGACAAGCGAAAATTTTGATGGTTTCTCAACCATGCCTTAACATCAAACTCCCATATCTCGCGAACGGATTGACGAACTCGGGAAAGTCCTGTTGCATCTGAAAGTAGAAACTCGCCCGATTACAATAGTGTGTGTACTTTTCCACTAGGCCATTCCAGTTATTGGTTTGGAGTATCAGACCAGAGAAAATTTTGATGGTTTCTCAAACATTCCTTAACTTCAAACACCCATATCTCGCGAACGGATTAACGAACTCGAGAAATTCCTGTTGCATCTGAAAGTAGAAACTCGCTCCATTACAACGGTATTTGTATTTTTCCCTTAGGCCACTGTAGTTATTGGTTTCGAGTATCAGATTTGCCAAAATTTTGATGGCTTCTCAACCATTCCTTCACTTCAAACTCCCATATCTCGCGTACGGATTGACGAACTCGAGAAATTCCTGTAGCATCTGAAAGCAAAAACTCGCCCCATTACAACGGTATTTGTATTTTTCCCCTAGGCCATAGTAGTTAATGGTTTCGAGTATCAGACTTGCGAAAATTCTGATGGTTTCTCAACCATTCCTTAACTTCAAACTCCAATATCTCGCGAACGGATTGACGAACTCGAGAAATTCCTGTTGCATCTGAAAGCAGAAACTCGCCCGATTACAGCGGTATTTGTATTTTTCCCCCAGGCCATAGTTGTTAATGGTTTCGTGTATCAGACTTGCGAAAATTCTGATGGTTTCTCAACCATTCCTTAACTTCAAACCCCCATATCTCGCGAACGGATTGACGAACTCGAGAAATTCCTGTTGCATCTGAAAGCAGAAACTCGCCCGATTACAACGGTAAGTGTATTCTTCCCCTAGGCCATAGTAGTTAATGGTTTCGAGTATCAGAATTGCGAAAATTTTGATGGTTTCTCAACCATTCCTTAACTTCAAACTCCCATATCTCGCGAACGGATAGACGAACTCGAGAAATTCCTGTTGCATCTGAAAGCAGAAACTCGCCCGATTACAACGGTATTTGTATTTTTCCCCTATGCCATAGTAGTTATTGGTTTCGAGTATCAGACTTGCGAAAATTTTGATGGTTTCTCAACCATTCCTTAACTTCAAACTCCCATATCTCGTGAAAGGATTGACGAATTCGAGAAATTCCTATTGCATCTGAAAGCAGAATCTCGCCCGATTACAGCGGTATGTGTATTCTTCCCCTAGGCCATAGTAGTTAATGGTTTCGAGTATCAGACCTGCGAAAATTTTGATGGTTTCTCAACCATTCCTTCACTTCAAACTCCCATATCTCGCGTACGGATTGACGAACTCGAGAAATTCCTGTAGCATCTGAAAGCAAAATCTCGCCCCATTACAACGGTATGTGTATTCTTGCCCTAGGCCATAGTAGTTATTGATTTCGACTATCAGACTTGCGAAAATTTTGATGGTTTCTCAACCATTCCTTAACTTCAAACTCCCATATCTCGCGAACGGATTGACGAACTCGAGAAATTCCTGTTGCATCTGAAAGCAGAAACTCGCCCCATTACAACGGTATTTGTATTTTTCCCCTATGCCATAGTAGTTATTGGTTTCGAGTGTCAGACTTGCGAAAATTTTGATGGTTTCTCAACCATTTCTTAACTTCAAGCTCCCATATCTCGCGACAGGATTGACGAACTCGAGAAATTCTTATTGCATCTGAAAGTAGAAACTCGACCGATTACAACGGTGTGTGTACTTTTCCCCTAGGCCAATCCAGTTATTGGTTTCGAGTATCAGACTTGCGAAAATTTTGATGGTTTCTCAACCATTCCTTAACTTCAAACTCCCATATCTCGCGAAAGGATTGACGAACTCGAGAAATTCCTATTGGATCTGAAAGCAGAATCTCGCCCGATTACAACGGTAGGTGTATTTTTGTCCTAGGCCATAGTAGTCATTGGTTTCGAGTATCAGACTTTCGAAAATTTTGATGGTTTCTCAACCATTCCTTAAATTCAAACCCCCATATCTCGCGAACGGATTGTCGAACTCGAGATATTCCTGTTGCATCTGAAAGCAGAATCTCGCCCGATTACAACGGTATGTGTATTCTTGTCCTAGGCCATAGTAGTCATTGGTTTCGAGTATCAGACTTGCGAAAATTTTGATGGTTTCTCAACCATTCCTTAAATTCAAACCCCCATATCTCGCGAACGGATTGTCGAACTCGAGAAATTCCTGTTGCATCTGAAAGTAGAAGCTCGCCCGATTACAATGGTGTGTGTACTTTACCCCTAGGCCATTCCTGTTATTGGTTTCGAGTATCAGACTTGTGAAAATTTTGATGGTTTCTGAAGCATTCCTTAACTTCAAACCCCCATATCTCGCGAACGGATTGACGAACTCGAGAAATTCCTGTTGCATGTGAAAGCAGAAACTCGCCCTATTACAACAGTATTTGTATTTTTCCCCTATGCCATAGTAGTTATTGGTTTCGAGTATCAGACTTGCGAAAATTTTGATGGTTTCTCAACCATTTCTTAACTTCAAACTCCCATATCGCGCGAAAGGATTGACGAACTCGAGAAATTCTTATTGCATCTGAAAGTAGAAACTCGACCGATTACAACGGTGTGTGTACTTTTCCCCTAGGCCAATCCAGTTATTGGTTTCGAGTATCAGACTTGCGAAAATTTTGATGGTTTCTCAACCATTCCTTAACTTCAAACTCCCATATCTCGCGAAAGGATTGACGAACTCGAGAAATTCCTATTGGATCTGAAAGCAGAATCTCGCCCGATTACAACGGTATGTGTATTTCTGCCCTAGGCCGTAGTAGTTATTGGTTTCGAGTATCAGACATGCGAAAATTTTGATGGTTTCTCAACCATTCCTTAAATTCAAACTCCCAAATCTCGCGAACGGATTGACGAACTCGAGAAATTCCTGTTGCATCTGAAAGCAGAAACTCGCCCCATTATAACGGTATGTGCATTTCTGCCCTAGGCCGTAGTAGTTATTGGTTTCGAGTATCAGACATGCGAAAATTTTGATGGTTTCTCAACCATTCCTTAAATTCAAACTCCCATATCTCGCGTACGGATTGACGAACTCGAGAAATTCCTGTAGCATCTGAAAGCAAAATCTCGCCCCATTACAACGGTATGTGTATTCTTGCCCTAGGCCATAGTAGTTATTGATTTCGACTATCAGACTTGCGAAAATTTTGATGGTTTCTCAACCATTCCTTAACTTCAAACTCCCATATCTCGCGAACGGATTGACGAACTCGAGAAATTCCTGTTGCATCTGAAAGCAGAAACTCGCCCCATTATAACGGTATGTGTCTTTTTGCCCCAGGCCATAGTAGTTATTGATTTCGACTATCAGATTTGCTAAAATTTTGATGGTTTCTCAACCATTCCTTCACTTCAAACTCCCATACCTCGCGAACGGATTGACGAACTCGAGAAATTCCAGTTGCATCTGAAAGCAGAAACTAGCCCGATTACAACGGTATGTGTATTCTTCCCCTAGGCCATGGTAGTGATTTGTTTCGAATATCAGACTTGCGGAAATTTTGATGGTTTCTCAACCATTCCTTCACTTCTAACTCCTATACCTCGCGAACTGATTGAGGAAATCGAGAGTTTCCTGTTGCATCAGAAAGTAGAAACTCGCCCGATTACAACGGTATGTGTATCTTTGCCCTAGGTCATTGTAGTTATTGGTTTCGAGTATCAGACTTGCGAAAATGTTGATGGTTTCTCAATCATTCCTGAACTTCAAACTCCCATATCTCGCAAACGGATTGACGAACTCGAGAAATTCCTGTTGCATCTGAAAGCAGAAACTCGCCCGATTACAACGGTATGTGTATTTTTGCCCTAGGCCATAGTAGTTATTGGTTTCGAGTATCAGACTTGCGAAAATTTTGATGGTTTCTCAACCATTCCTTAAATTCAAACACCCATATCACGCGAACGGATTGACGAACTCGAGAAATTCCTGTTGCATCTGCAAGCAGAAACTCGCCCCATTATAACGGTATGTGTACTTTTCCCCTAGGCCATTCGTGTTATTGGTTTCGAGTATCAGACTTGCGAAAATTTTGATGGTTTCTCAACCATTCCTTAACTTCAAACTCCCATATCTCGCGAAAGGATTGACGAACTCGAGAAATTCCTATTGCATCTGAAAGCAGAATCTCGCCCGATTACAACGGTAGGTGTATTTTTGTCCTAGGCCATAGTAGTCATTGGTTTCGAGTATCAGACTTGCGAAAATTTTGATCGTTTCTCAACCATTCCTTAAATTCAAACCCCCATATCTCGCGAACGGATTGTCGAACTCGAGAAATTCCTGTTGCATCTGAAAGCAGAATCTCGCCCGATTACAACGGTATGTGTATTCTTGTCCTAGGCCATAGTAGTCATTTGTTTCGAGTATCAGACTTGCGAAAATTTTTACGGTTTCTCAACCATTCCTTAAATTCAAACCCCCATATCTCGCGAACGGATTGTCGAACTCGAGAAATTCCTGTTGCATCTGAAAGTAGAAGCTCGCCCGATTACAATGGTGTGTGTACTTTACCCCTAGGCCATTCCTGTTATTGGTTTCGAGTATCAGACTTGCGAAAATTTTGATGGTTTCTGAAGCATTCCTTAACTTCAAACCCCCATATCTCGCGAACGGATTTACGAACTCGAGAAATTCCTGTTGCATCTGAAAGCAGAAACTCGCCCTATTACAACGGTATTTGTATTTTTCCCCTATGCCATAGTAGTTATTGGTTTCGAGTATCAGACTTGCGAAAATTTTGATGGTTTCTCAACCATTCCTTAACTTCAAACTCCCATATCGCGCGAAAGGATTGACGAACTCGAGAAATTCTTATTGCATCTGAAAGTAGAAACTCGCCCGATTACAACGGTGTGTGTACTTTTCCCCTAGGCCAATCCAGTTATTGGTTTCGAGTATCAGACTTGCGAAAATTTTTATGGTTTCTCAACCATTCCTTCACTTCAAACTCCCATACCTCGCGAACGGATTGACGAACTCGAGAAATTCCTGTTGCATCTGGAAGCAGAAACTCGCCGGATTACAACGGTATGTGTATTCTTCCCCTAGGCCATTGTAGTTATTTGTTTCGAATATCAGACTTGCGGAAATTTTGATGGTTTCTCAACCATTCCTTCACTTCTAACTCCTATATCTCGCGAACGGATTGACGAACTCGAGAAATTCCTGTTGCATCTGGAAGCAGAAACTCGCCCGATTACAACGGTATGTGTATTCTTCCCCTAGGCCATTGTAGTTATTTGTTTCGAATATCAGACTTGCGGAAATTTTGATGGTTTCTCAACCATTCCTTCACTTCTAACTCCTATATCTCGCGTACGGATTGACGAACTCGGGAAATTCCTGTTGCATCTGAAAGCAGAAACTCGCCCCATTATAACGGTATGTGTATTTTTGCCCTAGGCCATAGTAGTTATTGGTTTCGAGTATCAGACTTGCGAAAATTTTGATGGTTTCAAAACCATTCCTGAATTTCAAACTCCCATATCTCCCAAACGGATTGACGAACTCGAGAAATTCTTGTTGCATCTGAAAGTAGAAACTCGCCCGATTACAATGCTGTGTGTACTTTTCCCCTATGCCATAGTAGTTATTGGTTTCGAGTATCAGACTTGCGAAAATTTTGATGGTTTCTCAACCATTCCTTCACTTCAAACTCCCATATCTCGCGAACGGATAGACGAACTCGAGAAATTCCTGTTGCATATAAAAGCAGAAACTCGCCCGATTACAACGGTGTGTGTACTTTTCCCCTAGGCCATTCCAGTTATTGGTTTCGAGTATCAGACTTGCGAAAATTTTGATGGTTTCTCAACCATTCCTTAAATTCAAACCCCCATATCTCGCGAACGGATTGTCGAACTCGAGAAATTCCAGTTGCATCTGACTGTAGAAGCTCGCCCGATTAGAATGGTGTCTGTACTTTTCCACTAGGCCATTCCTGTTATTGGTTTCGAGTATCAGACTTGCGAAAATTTTGATGGCTTCTCAACCATTCCTTAACTTCAAACTCCCATATCTCGCGAACGGATTGACGAACTCGAGAAATTCCTATTTCATCTGAAAGCAGAATCTCGCCCGATTACAACGATATGTGTATTTTTGCCCTAGGCCATAGTAGTTATTGGTTCCGAGTATCAGACATGCGAAAATTTTGATGGTTTCAAAACCATTCCTTAAATTCAAACTCCCATATCACGCGAACGGATTGACGAACTCGAGAAATTCCTGTTGCATCTGAAAGCAGAAACTCGCCCCATTATAACGGCATGTGTATTTTTGCCCCAGGCCATAGTAGTTATTGATTTCGGCTATTAGATTTGCCAAAATTTTGATGGTTTCTCAACCATTCCTTCACTTCAAACTCCCATACCTCGCGAACGTATTGACGAACTCGAGAAATTCCGGTTGAATCTGAAAGCAGAAACTCGTCCGATTACAAGGGTATGTGCATTCTTCCCCTAGGCCATTGTAGTTATTTGTTTCGAATATCAGACTTGCGGAAATTTTGATGGTTTCTCAACCATTCCTTCACTTCTAACTCCTATATCTCGCGAACTGATTGAGGAAATCGAGAGTTTCCTGTTGCATCAGAAGGTAGAAACTCGCCCGATTACAACGGTATGTGTATCTTTGCCCTAGGTCATTGTAGTTATTGGTTTCGAGTATCAGAGTTGCGAAAATGTTGATGGTTTCTCAACAATTCCTAAATTTCAAACTCCCATATCTCCCAAACGCATTGACGAACTCGAGAAATTCCTGTTGCACCTGAAAGCAGATTCTCGCCCGATTACAACGGTATGTGTATTTTTGCCCTAGGCCATAGTAGTTATTGGTTTCGAGTATCAGACATGCGAGAATTTTGATGGTTTCTCAACCATTCCTTAAATTCAAACTCCCATATCACGCGAACGGATTGACGAACTCGAAAATTCCTGTTGCATCTGAAAGCAGAAACTCGCCCGATTACAACGGTATGTGTATTCTTCCCCTAGGCCATTCTAGTTATTTGTTTCGAATATCAGACTTGCGGAAATTTTGATGGTTTCTCAACCATTCCTTCACTTCTAACTCCTATATCTCGCGAACTGATTGAGGAAATCGAGAGTTTCCTGTTGCATCAGAAGGTAGAAACTCGCCCGATTACAACAGTATGTGTATCTTTGCCCTAGGTCATTGTAGTTATTGGTTTCGAGTATCAGAGTTGCGAAAATGTTGATGGTTTCTCAACAATTCCTAAATTTCAAACTCCCATATCTCCCAAACGCATTGACGAACTCGAGAAATTCCTGTTGCACCTGAAAGCAGATTCTCGCCCGATTACAACGGTATGTGTATTTTTGCCCTAGGCCATAGTAGTTATTGGTTTCGAGTATCAGACATGCGAAAATTTTGATGGTTTCTCAACCATTCCTTAACTTCAAACCCCCATATCTCGCGAACGGATTGACGAACTCGAGAAATTCCTGTTGCATCTGAAAGCAGAAACTCGCCCGATTACAACGGTATGTGTATTCTTCCCCTAGGCCATAGTAGTTAATGGTTTCGAGTATCAGACTTGCGAAAATTTTGATGGTTTCTCAACCATTCCTTAACTTCAAACTCCCATATCTCGCGAACGGATAGACGAACTCGAGAAATTCCTGTTGCATATAAAAGCAGAAACTCGCCCGATTACGACGGTATGTGTATCTTTCCCCTAGGCCATAGTAGTTATTGGTTTCGAGTATCAGATTTGCGAAAATTTTGATGGTTTCTCAACCATTCCTTAACTTCAAACTCCCATATCTCGCGTCTGGATTTACGAATTCGAGAAATTCCTGTTGCATCTGAAAGTAGAAACTCGCCCGATTACAACGGTATGTGTACTTTCCCCTAGGCCAGTCCAGTTATTGGTTTCGAGTATCAGACTTGCGAAAATTTTGATGGTTTCTCAACCATTCCTTAACTTCAAACTCCCATATCTCGCGAACAGATAGACGAACTCGAGAAATTCCTGTTGTATCTGAAAGCAGAATCTCGCCCGATTACAACGGTATGTGTATTTTTGTCCTAGGCCATAGTAGTCATTGGTTTCGAGTATCAGACTTGCGAAAATTTTGATGGTTTCTCAACCATTCCTTAACTTCAAACTCCCATATCTCGCGAAAGTATTGACGAACTCGAGAAATTCCTGTTGCATCTGAAAGCAGAATCTCGCCCGATTACGACGGTATGTGTATCTTTCCACTAGGCCATAGTAGTTATTGGTTTCGAGTATCAGACTTGCGAAAATTTTGATGGTTTCTCAACCATTCCTTAACTTCAAACTCCCATATCTCGCGTCTGGATTTACGAATTCGAGAAATTCCTATTGGATCTGAAAGCAGAATCTCGCCCGATTACAACGGTATGTGTATTTCTGCCCTAGGCCGTAGTAGTTATTGGTTTCGAGTATCAGACATGCGAAAATTTTGATGGTTTCTCAACCATTCCTTAAATTCAAACCCCCATATCTCGCGAACGGATTGTCGAACTCGACAAATTCCTGTTGCATCTGAAAGTAGAAGCTCGCCCGATTACAATGGTGTGTGTACTTTACCCCTAGGCCATTCCTGTTATTGGTTTCGAGTATCAGATTTGCCAAAATTTTGATGGTTTCTCAACCATTCCTTCACTTCAAACTCCCATATCTCGCGTACGGATTGACGAACTCGAGAAATTCCTGTAGCATCTGAAAGCAAAAACTCGCCCCATTACAACGGTATTTGTATTTTTCCCCTAGGCCATAGTAGTTAATGGTTTCGAGTATCAGACTTGCGAAAATTCTGATGGTTTCTCAACCATTCCTTAACTTCAAACTCCCATATCTCGCGAACGAATTGACGAACTCGAGAAATTCCTGTTGCATCTGAAAGCAGAAACTCGCCCGATTACAACGGTATTTGTATTTTTCCCCTATGCCATAGTAGTTATTGGTTTCGAGTATCAGACTTGCGAAAATTTTGATGGTGTCTCAACCATTCCTTAACTTCTAGCTCCCATATCTCGCGAACGGATTGACGAACTCGACAAATTCCTGTAGCATCTGAAAGCAGAAACTCGCCCGATTACAACGGTATGTGAATTCTTCCCCTAGGCCATAGTTGTTAATGGTTTCGAGTATCAGACTTGCGAAAATTTTGATGGTTTCTCAACCATTCCTTAACTTCAAACTCCCATATCTCGCGAAAGGATTGACGAATTCGAGAAATTCCTATTGCATCTGAAAGCAGAATCTCGCCCGATTACAACGGTGTGTGTACTTTTCCCCTAGGCCATTCCAGTTATTGGTTTCGAGTATCAGAATTGCGAAAATTTTGATGGTTTCTCAACCATTCCTTAACTTCAAACTCCCATATCTCGCGAACGGATTGACGAACTCGAGAAATTCCTGTTGCATCTGAAAGCAGAAACTCGCCCCATTACAACGGTATTTGTATTTTACCCCTATGCCATAGTAGTTATTGGTTTCGAGTGTCAGACTTGCGAAAATTTTGATGGTTTCTCAACCATTCCTTAACTTCAAGCTCCCATATCTCGCGAACGGATTGACGAACTCGAGAAATTCCTGTTGCATCTGAAAGCAGAAGCTCACCCCATTATAACGGTATGTGCCTTTTTGCCCCAGGCCATAGTAGCTATTGATTTCGACTATCAGATTTGCTAAAATTTTGATGGTTTCTCAACCATTCCTTCACTTCAAACTCCCATACCTCGCGAACGGATTGACGAACTCGAGAAATTCCAGTTGCATCTGAAAGCAGAAACTCGCCCGATTACAACTGTATGTGTATTCTTCCCCTAGGCCATTGTAGTGATTTGTTTCGAATATCAGACTTGCGGAAATTTTGATGGTTTCTCAACCATTCCTTCACTTCTAACTCCTATACCTCGCGAACTGATTGAGGAAATCGAGAGTTTCCTGTTGCATCAGAAAGTAGAAACTCGCCCGATTACAACGGTATGTGTATCTTTGCCCTAGGTCATTGTAGTTATTGGTTTCGAGTATCAGACTTGCGAAAATGTTGATGGTTTCTCAATCATTCCTGAACTTCAAACTCCCATATCTCGCAAACGGATTGACGAACTCGAGAAATTCCTGTTGCATCTGAACGCAGAAACTCGCCCGATTACAACGGTATGTGTATTTTTGCCCTAGGCCATAGTAGTTATTGGTTTCGAGTTTCAGACTTGCGAAAATTTTGATGGTTTCTCAACCATTCCTTAAATTCAAACTCCCATATCACGCGAACGGATTGACGAACTCGAGAAATTCCTGTTGCATCTGCAAGCAGAAACTCGCCCCATTATAACGGTATGTGTACTTTTCCCCTAGGCCATTCCTGTTATTGGTTTCGAGTATCAGACTTGCGAAAATTTTGATGGTTTCTCAACCATTCCTTAACTTCAAGCTCCCATATCTCGCGAAAGGATTGACGAACTCGAGAAATTCCTATTGCATCTGAAAGCAGAATCTCGCCCGATTACAACGGTAGGTGTATTTTTGTCCTAGGCCATAGTAGTCATTGGTTTCGAGTATCAGACTTGCGAAAATTTTGATGGTTTCTCAACCATTCCTTAAATTCAATCCCCCATATCTCGCGAACTGATTGTCGAACTCGAGAAATTCCTGTTGCATCTGAAAGCAGAATCTCGCCCGATTACAACGGTATGTGTATTCTTGTCCTAGGCCATAGTAGTCATTGGTTTCGAGTATCAGACTTGCGAAAATTTTGATGGTTTCCCAACCATTCCTTAAATTCAAACCCCCATATCTCGCGAACGGATTGTCGAATTCGAGAAATTCCTGTTGCATCTGAAAGTAGAAGCTCGCCCGATTACAATGGTGTGTGTACTTTACCCCTAGGCCATTCCTGTTATTGGTATCGAGTATCAGACTTGCGAAAATTTTGATGGTTTCTGAAGCATTCCTTAACTTCAAACCCCCATATCTCGCGAACGGATTGACGAACTCGAGAAATTCCTGTTGCATCTGAAAGCAGAAACTCGCCCTATTACAACGGTATTTGTATTTTTCCCCTATGCCATAGTAGTTATTGGTTTCGAGTATCAGAATTGCGATAATTTTGATGGTTTCTCAACCATTCCTTAACTTCAAACTCCCATATCGCGCGAAGGATTGACGAACTCGAGAAATTCTTATTGCATCTGAAAGTAGAAACTCGCCCGATTACAACGGTGTGTGTGCTTTTCCCCTAGGCCAACCCAGTTATTGGTTTCGAGTATCAGACTTGCGAAAATTTTTATGGTTTCTCAACCATTCCTTAACTTCAAACTCCCATATCTCGCGAAAGGATTGACGAACTCGAGAAATTCCTATTGGATCTGAAAGCAGAATCTCGCCCGATTACAACGGTATGTGTATTTCTGCCCTAGGCCGTAGTAGTTATTGGTTTCGAGTATCAGACATGCGAAAATTTTGATGGTTTCTCAACCATTCCTCAAATTCAAACTCCCATATCACGCGAACGGATTGACGAACTCGAGAAATTCCTGTTGCATCTGAAAGCAGAAACTCGCCCCATTATAACGGTATGTGTATTTTTGCCCCAGGCCATAGTAGTTATTGAATTCGTCTATCAGATTTGCTAAAATTTTGATGGTTTCTCAACCATTCCTTCACTTCAAACTCCCATACCTCGCGAACGGATTGACGAACTCAAGAAATTCCTGTAGCATCTGAAAGCAAAATCTCGCCCCATTACAACGGTATGTGTATTCTTGCCCTAGGCCATAGTAGTTATTGATTTCGACTATCAGACTTGCGAAAATTTTGATGGTTTCTCAAGCATTCCTTAACTTCAAACACCCATATCTCGCGAACGGATTGACGAACTCGAGAAATTCCTGTTGCATCTGAAAGCAGAAACTCGCCCGATTACAACGGTATGTGTATCTTTGCCCTAGGTCATTGTAGTTATTGGTTTCGAGTATCAGACTTGCGAAAATGTTGATGGTTTCTCAATCATTCCTGAACTTCAATCTCCCATATCTCGCAAACGGATTGACGAACTCGAGAAATTCCTGTTGCATCTGAAAGCAGAAACTCGCCCGATTACAACGGTATGTGTATTTTCGCCCTAGGCCATAGTAGTTATTGGTTTCGAGTATCAGACTTGCGAAAATTTTGATGGTTTCTCAACCATTCCTTAAATTCAAAGTCCCATATCACGCGAACGGATTGACGAACTCGAGAAATTCCTGTTGCATCTGCAAGCAGAAACTCGCCCCATTATAACGGTATGTGTACTTTTCCCCTAGGCCATTCCTGTTATTGGTTTCGAGTATCAGACTTGCGAAAATTTTGATGGTTTCTCAACCATTCCTTAACTTCAAACTCCCATATCGCGCGAAGGATTGACGAACTCGAGAAATTCTTATTGCATCTGAAAGTAGAAACTCGCCCGATTACAACGGTGTGTGTACTTTTCCCCTAGGCCAATCCAGTTATTGGTTTCGAGTATCAGACTTGCGAAAATTTTTATGGTTTCTCAACCATTCCTTAACTTCAAACTCCCATATCTCGCGAAAGGATTGACGAACTCGAGAAATTCCTATTGGATCTGAAAGCAGAAACTCGCCCGATTACAACGGTATGTGTATTTTCGCCCTAGGCCATAGTAGTTATTGGTTTCGAGTATCAAACTTGCGAAAATTTTGATGGTTTCTCAACCATTCCTTAAATTCAAACTCCCATATCACGCGAACGGATTGACGAAATCGAGAAATTCCTGTTGCATCTGCAAGCAGAAACTCGCCCCATTATAACGGTATGTGTACTTTTCCCCTAGGCCATTCCTGTTATTGGTTTCGAGTATCAGACTTGCGAAAATTTTGATGGTTTCTCAACCATTCCGTAACTTCAAACTACCATATCTTGCGAACGGATTGAAGAACTCGAGAAATTCCTATTGCATCTGAAAGCCGAATCTCGCCCGATTACAACGGTATGTGTATTTTTGCCCTAGGCCGTAGCAGTTATTGGTTTCGAGTATCATACATGCGAAAATTTTGATGGTTTCTCAACTATTCCTTCACTTCAAACTCCCATATCTCGCGTACGGATTGACGAACTCGAGAAATTCCTGTTGCATCTGAAAGTAGAAACTCACCCGATTACAATGGTGTGTGTACTTTTCCCGTATGTCATAGTAGTTATTGGTTTCGAGTATCAGTCTTGCGAAAATTTTTATGGATTCTCAACCATTCCTTAACATCAAACTCCCATATCTCGCGAACGGATTGACGAACTCGAGAAATTCCTGTTGCATCTGAAAGCAGAAACTCGCCCCATTACAACGGTATGTGTATTCTTGCCCTAGGCCATAGTAGTTATTGATTTCGACTATCAGACTTGCGGAAATTTTGATGGTTTCTCAACCATTCCTTCACTTCTAACTCCTATATCTCGCGAACTGATTGAGGAAATCGAGAGTTTCCTGTTGCATCAGAAAGTAGGAACTCGCCCGATTACAACGGAATGTGTATCTTTGCCCTAGGTCATTGTAGTTATTGGTTTCGAGTATCAGACTTGGGAAAATGTTGATGGTTTCTCAACCATTCCTGAAATTCAAACTCCCATATCTCGCAAACGGATTGACGAACTCGAGAAATTCCTGTTGCATCTGAAATCAGAAACTCGCCCCATTATAACGGTATGTGTATTTTTGCCCCAGGCCATAGTAGTTATTGATTTCGTCTATCTAATTTGCCAAAATTTTGATGATTTCTCAACCATTCCTTCGCTTCAAACTCCCATATCTCGCGTACGGATTGACGAACTCGAGAAATTCCTGTTGCATCTGAAAGTAGAAACTCGCCCGATTACAATGGTGTGTGTACTTTTCCCCTATTTTATAGTAGTTATTGGTTTTCGAGTATCAGACTTGCGAAAATTTTGATGGTTTCTCAACCATTCCTTAACTTCAAACTCCCATATCTCGCAAACGGATTGACGAACTCGAGAAATTCCTGTTGCATCTGAAAGCAGAATCTCGCCCGATTACAACGGTATGTGTATTTTTGTCCTAGGCCATAGTAGCCATTGGTTTCGAGTATCAGACTTGCGAAAATTTTGATGGTTTCTCAACCATTCTTTAAATTCAAACTCCCATATCTCGCGAACGGATTGACGAACTCGAGAAATTCCTGTAGCATCTGAAAGCAAAAACTCGCCCCATTACAACGGTATGTGTATTCTTGCCCCAGGCCAGAGTAGTTATTGATTTCGACTACCAGATTTGCTAAAATTTTGATGGTTTCTCAACCATTCCTTCACTTCAAACTCCCATACCTCGCG